>NW_026127289.1:0-25778 GCF_022985175.1 Labeo rohita | reverse complement strand
AACGTCCGCAAGCCGGGACTCGAAGAGAATGGCGTTTCGATCATTTTCGATCTGCGTGATTTAGAAACCCCCACCAGTTTGAAAACACCCACAAGTCAGAAACGCCCCATTTCAGAAATACCGGTATCATCTATAACTTTGTTAAATATTTGTAAATATTTGTAATATTTATAATTTTATTTAAAAAACACTTAATAATGGCTAAGTAAACAACTTACCTTGTCCGGATTTGCACTTGTATTCCAGTCCAGAACTCCAGAGATCCAGCCCGTGACATTGAGGTGAAAGACTTGCAATGGATACTTATAAGAAGACATGATGACAAATTTCGGCAAATTTAAATTTCGGCAAATTGCTGTTACGAAGCGAAGTGGGACTCAAACCCGAACCGGTATGTCCGTAGTTCACATACCGACGAAGCTGTATGATTTAGGGTCTTGTAGGCATCCTCATCCCCCCAATTCAGGACTTCCAAAAGAGTCTCGGCATTCCTTGTCGACGCGCTGCCCACTAGGCTATCAATCTCAACGCGCGTTAGCACTGACTTCTGACATACGTATGTATCACAGACCGTGCCCCTAGCGGCCAACCACTGAAATTACCCAAAGTTCTTAACACGAAGCCTGTTTCACTGAAATCACGTGACTTTGGCAGTCGTTTGAGACGCCCTCCGAATCACTGGTTCGAAAAAAATGATTCGCAAAGTTTTTGAAACTTCACTGTGCATGGCCTGCATCCCAGTGTGCATACTATCCTTCCTAAATTCTATGTGATAGTAGTAATTTTCAATACTATTTAGGGCAGATAGGGTGGATAGTATGCACATTTCCCTGGTGAAAAAACAGCATATGCTGGTATATATGTTTTGATGCTGGGATGCTGGTTAGGTATGTTTTGATGCTGGTTTAAGCTGGTCCTTAGCTGGTTTATGCTGGTCCTTTGCTGGTTTATGCTGGTCATGTTGCTGGTCAAGGACAATATAGAGAATTGTACAATTTTATTTGGTATGTAAAATTGTGGTGTCATATAAGCTTATTTATTAAAATAATAAATAAGTGCATCTGATAATAATAAATGGTGCATCTGATAAAATTTTATTTCAAGATTAAAATCCATTTATTTGGTGGGTTAACCATATAATAAGCATGATCACATTCAGTCAGTTGGTCAGTATTACACAGTTGTCCTGATAACTTAAATTGCACTAATGATTTATAATAATTGTTAATAATTAATAGTTCCTAACAGCTGACTGAACACAGTTCCCTCTGTATTCATGTCTTTGTTTTGTGTATACACACTAGTTTTGTGTACACACGACTCAGTCTGAGTAAATATCGAAGAGGATTCAAGTGATTCTCAGAAGGCACATCTTCTTTTTCTTTCTCACTCAATGCCCTCCACTCTTTCGCTTTCCCACCCGTTTCTCTGTTTTGTTTTGAGTTATCTGGCCGGACAATGTCCTTACTACAATGTCACTTACTACATTTCTGTAACTTGATAGTGGTAAGACCCTTGCTGTCTATGGAGAATCAGAAAGCTCTTGGATTTCATCAGAAATATATTTATGTTCTAATGGTGAACCAGAGGTCTTACAGGTTTGGAACAACATAAGGGTAAGTATTTTTTTTTTTTTTTGTGAACTAACCCTTTAATGACATGTTTTTATTTTTGGTCTAATTTGGCAAGTAACGTTTAATGCTTAAAATTTTAAATGTTATTTTTGATTAATTTTGTATGTTTGTAAGTGTCCACAGTTCAGTGGCTAAAATTTTTATAACAAGTTGTCATTTGCAAAGTATGGTTGAATTGCAGTTATTGTCAAATATGGCAAATAAAGGTGTAATAAAAACTGTGTTTTGTTTATCATTTAATTTTGTTATATTTATTGTAAAGTACTCAGAGTAAATGGTAAATACAATTAAAAATATATAATAAAAAAAAAGAAAATATAGGATATTTCTATATACAAAATATAAATTAAATCTATTCAATTTTTTTGTTTCAGATTTACAATTGAATTACTGTTGCATTGCATAAAGATTTTAATTATATTTACTCAATTTTATTTAAAAGATTAATTAATCAAATTATTTGAATCTATTTAATTTTTTTATTTACATTTACTTGATTCTTAAAGTATATTTCAATGATTTCACAACTTAAAAATGTACTTAATATTTTTCAGTGTAAAAATGTTTCACCGAAAAAATAGAGTAGATCATAGTAAAGGTTTTTACAGTGTATATACAAAATGAGCTGGCTCAAATCCAGCATTGTACAGGCCCAAATCCAGCATGCTACTGGCCCAGATCCAGCATGGTACTGAACCAGATCCGACATGGTATTGGCCCAGATCCGGATTGGTACTGGATTAGATCCGGCCCACATTTGGGCCAAATCACCATAAAGGAATTCGCATCTGGCCCGGAGCTGGCCCAGTTCTGATCCAGATGCGAAAAACGGTTGTGCCAAAGGACGCCGGCCCAAGTCCATTGCACGGATCTGGCCCAGAACTTCCGATGGGTCTGGGTCTGGGCCAGATGATTTTTGCTATCTGGGACACTATTAACAACACACTAAAATAAGCCATTGAGTGCTAAACTTGCTAAAAACATGCTCAAACATGCTAGCAACACTTACTAAGTGCTAAAGCATGCTGGTTTATGCTGGCTTAGCAACATGACCAGCATAAACCAGCAAAGGACCAGCTTCCATTCCAAAAGTGTACATCATCTTTTAAGTCAAATTCTTACATTTAAGCAGTCATTTAGAATAATAAGACATTTGGGCTGTTACCAAGCAAATTAAATCAGTATCAACAAAATTCATCTTTGCAGTGCAGAAGAAACATAGAAGCTGCATCTGAAGTGGCGTTTAGATGTATTTACACACTGTTTAATACAGCTCAGAGGTACTTGGTATGCTTTAAACTGCAGTTACAAATGCATAAATAATATGTTTAGATATTTTAAACATATTTGAAATTATTACAAAATGGAAAAAAAAGGCCACTTTAAATGTGAAATTAACACCGCCAGTAGGTGGCACCAAGTCACTGTTAAGTGAGTCATTGCAATTGAACCAAATCATTCAAACGTTTGATTCATTTATGAACGATGTTGCTCAAGAGGCGTAAAACAGTGCTGTGGCTGTTTGCAATGATTTATTTTGGCAAAATTGAGCAAAAACAGGAAATACGCTGTCTGAAACGTAAGTCTCTTAATATTAACTTCTTGTTTATTGAACTGTTGTATAAAATCAATCCATGTAGATATATAAATGACATGTCATGAAATGTCGTGCAACGAAGATAAATAACACAAGGCTATTTAGTTTGTTTGAATTTAGAAACAAGGCATGGACCTGTTTTATAGGAAAGGAAACCTTACATGACTTCTGTTGTGATCTGGCGATATATAGAAAATAAAATAAAATGTACATACAATGTCTTTCATCAGAAAGTTTTGCAAAACTTATAATAGATATTTTAGACAGTTATTTAATTGAATGATTAAAAGACAAAATGAAGATATTAAAAGTATGGACACTGTAATGTTTTCTTAAATATTTATTTTGTCATCAAAGACAGAAGTGTAATAGTGTTAATACAACACTTCTCACAGGGAAAGATAAATCAAGACACTTATTGAATGTTATTTTATATTTTTTTGTATGGACGAGGAAGAGCTGGCGAAACCTGGAGAAGAAAAAAGTAGGTCTTTGGTATCTTGGCCATTAAGGGTGATAGAAGACGCCCAATTTTGCTAATTGTTGAACAGCGCTCAAGAAATCATCTGATTCCAGCAATAACAAGACATGTTCGTCAGGGATCAACCATTTTAAGTGACGAATGGAGACCCTACAAGAGAGCTCTGACCATACTTGGCTACACTCACTACACTGTGAATCATAGCAGGTGGTTTGTTGACCCAGTTTATGGAGGCCACATCCAGACCATAGGACGAGCATGGTCAACATATAAAAACCAGGTCTGGAGATTAAGGGGCAATAGGACAGAAAAGCTGTTGAAGGAACACTTGACATGCATTGAGTGGACATACTGGCTTGGACACAAACACTGTGATGGTCCTCTAGGACGTTTGTTAAAAGATATTAGGAGACAATACAAAGTTTAATATTTTGAAGTGTGCTCAAAAATAAATTGCTTATACCTGTGTGAGTGAGCATTTGTGTGCTTGTGAATGTGCTTGTCTTTGTAGGAGATATTACTGTGGCTCAGTTTCTTATGTGTTTCATCACTGTGCCAATTTTAATTTTGGAATGTTAATTTGGACATATTTTGCACTGTGCTTTATTCTTGCACACACAGTTGTGCATTTGAGAAACTGTGCGTATGATGATGATTTTAGTTACATTATTCTGCCTTTAGATGGCGACAAGAAACTGCTTTTATAAGTGAGTCAGCAGTAAAGAGGGACTTCGGTAAAGACTTTTTTACTAAAAAGGTTTTAAGCAGAAGTTATTTTTAGCTTGGACAACAGCTTGACGCAGCGAACAAATGCACTGAGCAGCAAAATCACCCTTTTCACAAACATAACGCTTTCATCTTGAATATGAATAATGAACGCGCTATCAGATGCAGGTACGTAAATCACACTCGCTCAGTCCATCTCTCGCTCTCTTAATACTCATGCATGATACAGTGAGCTTTTAATGCAGTAATACAATAAGCTTTCAATGAACCAACTCAACGTTCCTTCGTTACTAGTTCTAAAGTGACATTTTGGAATTAGTAAGGGAGGCTTAAGCTCATCTGTTCAACTGTCAAACTTTGATTTTAATCTGTGGCGGAAGGAAGTAGTTCTGCACAAAAGAGGGCTTTTAAAGACACTCCGTTGTTATTTTATTTATTTACACACTCATGCCGTCGAACAGTTGTACAAACGCAATATCACACTCGTAGACTCTATCTCCAATCTACTTGTGTGATATTGCTCATATATATCCATTCATGCTTTGGTATTGTTGGTGGGGGGGTCCATAGAGAACTTAATTGTTCACTTTATAGACGTTACTGTAGTGATTAGTAATAAATGAGTTATTCTTTATTAACTGGTCTTAGTCCGCAAGTAGTTCTCAATGATATTTTTATGTAGTAATTATCAAATACCCAAGGAACTACCTTTGTCCTAAATTAGCTATTACTTGGCTATTTGCTTAGTTACTCTTGCTTCTATATTTGTTAATAATATTATGTTAAGTGTTAGTGTAGTGCTATTATATACTGAAATAGTTGTATCTCGGCCAAATATTGTTCTATCCTAACAAACCATACATTGATGGAAAGCTTATTTATTCAGCTTTCAGATGAAAAAAAATTGACACTTATGACTGGTTTTGTGGTCCAGGGTCATACATATGTAAGCTTGTTGAACAGTTTTGGAGAATTTGATGTTTCCCCATTCAAACAGATAGGAGCTGCACTTGCCTGCCCGAGAGGCGTTTCAAAGATGGCCACCAAGTGAACTTACTTGCCTTAAAGGGACTTTGTTTTGATTCTGTTGTATTCAATTGTCCTATCAATAAATGTTTTAAGTCGTATTTATTAAATGCAGTACTCATCAACTTAATATAAAATAACATTTTGTTTGGTTTGTAACTTGTGCTGCAAATTCCTTTCAGAGGATTAGCCTACATAATGTTAACCAAGACTACACTTTTAAACAATAAAATTAGTAACATTTCTGTAATTGTTTAACTATTTTGTAATATTTAGTTTTGCAGCACTGACCATATAACCATAACATACACAAGAACACAACATAAATTCACAGAACACATAAATTTTATTTGTTCACTGTAATCAAAATCTTTAGAATCCATATGTTTGCAAGGAACAGATCCAAATTCAGCCCTTCACCCAGCGATTTTTATCCTTAAATTCTGCTCTGTACCACATACAAAACTATTATATACCACGGGAGGACTGTGACTGAAACACATCATCATTTGAACTACTTTTGGTACCACTTTTGACATTTTCGCAATAAATAAATTGTGAATACACTTGTCTGTCAGTCTGATGTTTTTCTTTATAACCAAGGATGTCGCTAGGGCTAATCAGCCACAAATGTTTTTGTATCGCCCTATGATTTCCAAGGAATTTCAGAATGAAAGTTTGAATGAATTAATCAAAAACCAGTCATTACACTTCAATCAAATCGCAATATGGACTAGCATCTATAAATATTAAGCCACAAAATACCATTTAAATATGAATCCTGCATGTTCTGCGTGTCTTTTTATGAATGAATGGTGCAGAGGCATGTGTGCTTTCCTTTACTACTGTACACAAATTGTACCGGCGACCAGTAGGCCTAATGGGGCTTGACCTCGATGTCCCTGTTGCTGGTGAAACAGGTCTGTGTCTAAAGAGAGAATCAACCTCTCTTCTGACATTATTTTGTCAACGTATTGCATGAGCCAGTGTATTAATTAGCTCTTCATTGCACAAAATTGCCTCTGTAATTGATATCGCCCTCTGCACCAATCTTGCATTTCTGAGTAATGACCACGTTTTCAAAACTCGGGGCTTAAAGGCGTCTGATTAATTTGCTTATTATGGATTATCACCACCAACTGGACTGGAGTCTGGATATCAAAATAAGATTATACTTATTATAATTTACATATAAGTCTTTTCCCGCCATTGACAAGATTTCACCAACTCTGTTCTTTATTTTGATATGTTGTATGTTCAGATATTCAACCAAAAAAAAAAAAAAAAAAAAAAAAAAATTATATATATATATATTCCAGGGGCCTGAGAGTTTTGTGAAAATTATCAAAAATGCAGATGCTGGCTGGCAACAAAAAAAAAAAAAAAAAAAAAAAATATTACACAGGTAACATTTCCTTTAGCCACTCGAAGGCTTTCAGAATTGCTATTAACTCAACTGTAAATACAGTGACACTGTCCGTTATTACTTTTTAAAAAATTTTAAGACTGCCCCTCTCTGACACTTGTAGGACACTTGCCATTATACATTTAAAACTATTTCTTTGTCTAAACCTAAAGTAATCTTGACAAAGTATATAGCTTTTTTGAAAGCTATTTGAAAGCTTTCAGACTGTAACTGTCACATTTAGCGACTAATGACAGATCAATATGACACAGCAATAGACTAATAGCAATAGATTGTTCATTTTTTACGTGCCCTATCTGTATGTTTTTTTTATGCATTTTACAGATTAAATTCAAACCACATATTGATTAAAAGTACTGGCCAATATACTTCTGAATAGGATGTCTACTTCATAAATATTTTGAAAATAAAATGTTTTTAAACTTGACAAGACACTGTTACTTCAGGACTACAGTTGAACAGCTCTGACATACAGCACAGAAGTTTTTTGTATCTGGGTTTGTAGAGTTGCTTTTGAATAGCTCAAATTGACTGTATGTACATTTCACAACAAATCAATGTTTTGAAACTGCATGCATGTTCATGACCTTAAAAAAAAAAAAAAAAAAAAAACTGACATTTACGAAAACTCAAAAATCAAAACTGGTCAAAGTGACCCGCAACATAACACAACGGTTGATGGAATTTCTGTATTTTACACTGTATATACTCCGTGTGACCACAGGTGGGATCTTACAGAGAATAATATTAGGTCTAAAAAGTTCCTCACAACTTTTTAAAGGGGTCATCGGGTGCCCATTAACCACAAGTTGATATGAGTCTTTAGGGTCTTAATGAAAAGTCTATAGAATGCTTTGGTTAAAATTTCTCAATGGTAGTGGAAAAAAAAAAAACTTTTTTAACTTGCCAAAATCAGCTTTGCAAAAAATCATGTTCTGGTCAAAGTTGCTTTAAATGTTAATGAGCTCTGCTCGCCCCGCCCCTTTCTTTTCTCTGTGGAGTGACGAGCCTGTTTACTTTAGCCGCATTTAGCCACTAAACTTGCTAACTAGAACATTATTAGGAAAGGCGATCACAAAGATTCATAAAAAACTTATACTCACTTCTGCTTTAAGTGAAGCTGGATCATGAATGTTTCGCGCGAACATAGACAGATATATGTAGATCGGGAGGCGCATTCCATTCATAAACAAATGTAATCCACTGCATCTTCAGCGGCTCAGATGTCAGGAGTAAATGTCGACTACTATGTTCATTATTACATCCAGCAACAGTGCACCTCAATCGCTTATGAGCCATTCTTGTCTACGTCCCTGTTCCAGCATCGAAACAATGACTGTTGCTGTTCATTCAAGGCAGGTCTAAGGTTAGATGGCTGTTTCAACCAACTATCGTGGGAGCGGGCTCTGTCGGTGTGTTGTCACACAGACAAGATGCTGAGAATGGCTTGATTTGAAAAAGGGGAAATTATTTTCACAGATTAAATAAAAACCACTAAGAAGACCTCTGCTTAGGCCACCGAGAAACACTGCAACTATTCCTTTAATACAGGGATCTACTTTCCTGCAGACTTTAGTTCCAACCCTGATCAAACCTACGTACCTACCTTTTCTAATGATCCTGAAGACACTGATTAGCATGCTTAGGTGTGTTTGATTAGGGTTAGCACTAAACAAAAAAAAGTGCATCTCACAAGCCAGATTTGAGGATCCCTGCATTAATATGTTCACAATTCAGTTTCTTGTTTGTCATCTACTACTGTAAATTGGTCATTTGTGATTACAAAGTAACTCATTTGTTTAACTTTCTGCAAACACCCGGTATGGATCTTGAATATCTTGGAACCTTGTCCAGAGTTGCATTGGGGACTGGTTGCCTGCTGTTCCTATTTAATGATTATTCCATGCCTCCGGGAAGAATTCAAGATGTCACTGAAGCTGAGGCAGACAGCACCAGAGAAGAGCAAAAAGATGCACTTCATTGTCAGGGTTTAATATGCCATCTGTCATCAGGTCAATGAAAAGACAGGAGAACAGGTCCAAGACATGCTGATAAACATCCCTCCACAGTCTCTCTGAAATTATAGCATCAATGTTTCCTCCTTACACCAGTGGTTCTCAATTTGGATACAGAGATTAAATCAATCACTTTATGGTATATGACTTTAAGTAATAATAAAAAGAACAAACCTTTGGTTATGGATGCTGTGTCCTGAGATGTGGGAGTGTTGGTTTTCCCCTCGATTGGACACCATGAAGTGGGCCACATCAACATTCTCCCAGGCCTTATCAGATCGCACTCTGGAGGGTAACCCAAAGCGATTCACAGCTTCTATGAAACTCTTCAGCACAACAGAAGCACTGTTTTTCGTAGCAACTTTTAGGTATACAATCATCCTACTGAAGCCCAGGGTTGCCAGATCTGAGTGACAGTTTCCAGCCCAAACTCAACGTAAAACCCGCCCACCTCAATAAAAACCATCCCAAATCATCACCTAGCAAAAAACTTATGTTGAACGTAAAAGTATAGACGTAGCCTGATAAAGAGCATGACATTATAAACAGTTTTATAAAATAAACACAGAAAAATGCACAAACAAGCTTCCTTGTCAGCAATTAGAACTATTTAGTCAGTCACATGCAGTTTTTATAGAACGGATCTTACCTTTTCTAAGTTTATTACTTTTTTCTTGAACTGAAGAATGTTGAACACTAATAACTATGTACAGTCCATGAAAGCCAAACATGAGGCTAATACATGCAGGAATCAAATCCCCCCAACAATGGCTGGGGAGGTTTGAACTGGCTGATGTCCAGCCGTTCCTGCTCAGGCCAGAGCGCACATCCATGAGGCTTGAGAGGAGCGACAGACCCATTCGATTTCTCGTGTCATCCTTTAGCAGCGTCACTTGGGAAAATGCCCTCTCAACGTGAGCGTTAGAGATGGGCAGAGTGAGCAATCTGATTGCACCCAGGGAAAGTTCTTTAAAACAATTTTTTCCCCCAGCATCTTTGAATGCTTCAACTTCAAGCCAAAAAGCGTCGATGGCTTGTTCGCTTGAGAAACCGGCTGATCCTACGTTTCTCCACTGGCTTTTAAGACGTCTTCTGGACATGAAAAAAAATCAGTAGGTAAGTCTGTGACTCAAGGCCTGTTTATAGTGGACATCACTATTTTGGGGGAAAGCAACTCCAGTTTGCGCAGCATTACCATTGAAGCAGGCAGGCGCATTTGATATTGAGCCAGCACTTCTTTAAGGAAAGCCAAGCACCGTGCTGAGATGGTCTCCTTCTGTTCAGGTGCAAGTGGGCTGGCCTCCAGCAGCTGTTGGAATGTGGTACCCAGATCAGCATCCTGATGGGAGGTAAATGCTGTGCGATTTAAGATCAAGCTCTCGCAGTCGCACATCATTGTTCATACGCAATACGCTGGGCTTAACAACCCTTCTCAGTGTAGACATATACAATCTATCAAGATCCCTAAATACACTCAGCGTGTCTCCGGTTTCCAGCTGGAAGTATTTATTCACTGTTTTGATTTCTTTTAAGACGGGGCGGAGAAAGTGCATGTACAGAATGTTTGCTTTGTCACTGTACATTTCTTTTAAAATCCTTGCGGAATAGCAGTGCTCTGCATCGGATACCAAACTAAAATGGATTTTAAGCACATCCTCTTGGTCCAGAATTATTTCGATACAGTCGGAGATCACTAACCAGCGAGTGGAGCTGGGGGATATAAACTTTAACGGGCAGCCGCCGTCATTTAGGGTTTCGTAAACAGCCTTATAATCACCCTGACGCTTTGCTGAGTGAGCAAACCAGTTATAGGTTTCTCGTATCATGTACTCCAGATTGCTTGGGAGAAGTTGCATAGCTTTGTTAGCAACAATATCTAAAGAATGGCATACGCAGCGGATAAGCTGTAGACTTGGCTGTAATTCCTTGAGGAGCGTAAAAACAGAGTGATTTTTTCCTATCATAACTACCATCTGTCGCGATCCCCACCAAGTTTTTGATATCCAGGCCATACTCTCTTAGAAAAGCAACAACTGCATCTGATATTCCATTTGTGTTATAGTCCAAGAGCTCCACAAGTCTGAGATATGTGCTGACAAACTTACGGTGCTTCACTGATCGGTACTTAACACAGATACACAGGAGCTTGTTTACTGATATGTCGGAGGTCTCATCAAGATACAGTGAATATGGAGACTCACCAATATCCTCACGTAACTCTTCTCTAAAATGTGGTGCCAGAACAGACTTTATCACTGCAGTGCACTTCGTCCTGTGCATTTTGAATGCTCCCACTTCATCTTGAATAATATCGGACAAGTCATCAACTGTGTTGATGGATGTGTGACAAGCCACATACGTCGCAATCCTCAGTTCACGACGTTTTTGATCATCTTGTATTGTCTTTTGACCAGCAGCAGACCCCGTTGGTACAGCAAAAGACTTAACATTTGGCACACAATAAGACTTGTGTTTTTTTGTGGCGCCATGCTCCTTCAAATCATTAAGATGCGCTCGAATTTCTGTGTTACAATACTTGCAACGAGCTTTGGAGTCATCCTCTGGCACAGGGGCAATCCAGCATTTTAGTTCCGGATAAGTCTCCCATTCCTTTCTGTAAAGTTTTTTGTATTTTCCCCACTTCGGCATGATGCTATCTCTAGGTAAATACAAGTTTAAGAGAGAAGGCCCAGTCACCTCTCTGTGACTTGGTTGAACTTTTTAAAGTTGTTTTGGCGCTTATAACAAGTGACCAATACAATTTCACTGTGATGTTTGGTTAACCAATGACTGTCGCTGATTGATGATGTCATGTCATATTTGACAGATTCTGTGAATGAACTAATTGTGACGGCAGACTGGACAGCTAAGTGACCTGTACATTTTTTTTATGTTTGTCCATATAATCACCATGATTTTTTAATATATTCTTAGTATATTTTTAATATATTTTTTTAAAATGATAATAATAATAATAATGACAGTAAAACCCGCTAAATATTTTAAAAAGCAGCCCAAATTTTATAGACCTGCCCAATGCCAATTTTCCCAGCCCAACATAACCAAAAGAAACCCAATTGGGCGGAAAACCGCCCAATCTGGCAACACTGCTGAAGCCATCTATTCCCCCATGGACCACAATCCTCCACCTATGAAAGACGTTTAAAATATAAGTCCTTTCTATTGATGGAACGGTGAGTTTAGCACACTTTAAAAGCATGCAGACTCTAATGTAAATTATGTCATTCGCCCTATACAGACAATAATGGATTTTCATGTGGATATCTGTAAAAATATAATTTGCATGAAATCTCAGTGACAGAACTGTGCATTTAGATGCTGTTATATTTATGGTGGCGGAGCGACTTCTGTGAACCTATGAACCTGGGAAAATGCTGCTCACATGGTCACTGGTTGTGGAATGATGATAAAAAGAATAAATTTACACTTACTTTAATAATAAGAAAATATTATATTTATTATCCTATTTATCTATTGATTTTTATGTAGGTGGTGAGAGAAAAAAATAAATTTTGTATTCGGATGTAGATATGTCCATCAGCAGCTGTTTAAATGACATAAATATATTTTTATTGTTAGCATTGCTGTTGCAAATAAACATGCATTGGTCTCAACATGAAGATACGTAAATTATGACAGAATTTTCATTTTTGGCTGAACTATTTTTCACTTTAAAGCTTAAAAACATACCTAATAAGTTTGTGGTGGCCATCTGTCATGAATCTGGTCCTGTACGCCAGTCCGCTCACCACCAGAGGTCACCTTGTCATTTCACAACGACTTAATGTGTGTAGTGAAAACCACGTTTATGCGTGGTTAGTGAAAAACTACAAATTTTAAGTCACTGAAATAAGGCCATGAAACACATTCAGAACATTTGTTCTCAAGACCTTTGAGAACTGGATGTGGTAGGCAGTGTTGGGCACGTTACTCTGAAAATGTAATTAAACTACTGATTACTCCTTTTAAAAGTAACCAAATGGTTACGGTTCTGATTGCTTTATTTCAAAAGTAATTAGTTACATTACTAGTTACATTACTTTTTCTGTACATCCACAAAATTTATGTGAAATAGTAAGTTTGTGTGTTGCCATCCCAGCATAAAGGCTCCTGATAAAATATTTGTTATTAAAGCATCAACATTCACTGTTATTTTTACTAAAAGTAATAGGCTGCTGTGTGTGGTTGTAGAATGCACAGCATTTCGAGCGGTGAGTGGATTCTCTGATTGTCCGTTCCATTCCAGAAATCAACGTTTAACGCTGCAAACACGTTATAAATAGAAACTCTGCCTAAGCTTGCGCGTAAATCATTTTTGTTTTATATTAGTTGTTTTTGTTGCTTTTGTGTAAAACATGAATAGCAATTCATTTGTTTTAGATGTTTTATGTTTAGATATTTCTATTTTGCGAGAGTCTCTCAAATCATTTTGTCTATTCAACTTCTATTGTCTTCACACGAGTCTCTGCTTCACATGGCAGAGACTCATGTGAAGACAATAGAAGTTGATGCATTGTCCTCGCACCCGGTACGTTCTCAAGAAGTTTTAATGTGCCGTGCTGCCCTTGCAGGTGTTTTAAATTGGATAAGGAGTTATTCACGGTTAAAAAGGTTTTTTTCCCCTCTAACTGACAACGCACAATAATGTTCTTGCCTTTGACAGAAATAAACTCAAAATAATGACTGTACTTCTAGCTACAGAACGCGTGCTTTCCTCTCTCCATGCTGACATTGTTTTCATTGGTAGTATCCGCGTCACAGGTGCTTACCAGTAGGTCTCAGGTAGAGGACGTTGCGTGTGCTAGCCAACACCCTTTTTACAATCTAGATGATAAATCACATTCTGTCTGCAATGATATAACGCAGCGGTAACGCATGCTTGCAACTATACTCTAATTACTCATTTAGAAATTATAACGCATTAAATTACTTTGTTACTAATAAAATAATGAAATTACTAGTAATGCGTTACTGCCCAACACTGGTGGTAGGCTAGAGTTTTTTCTACAAGATACAGAAAACAATATATTGATTTACATTTTCTAAGGCAAGTTTTGTGATCAAAAGGAGATATGCGAGGGAGTGACAACGGCCATGAATATTTAGTGATTCACACCTGAGAGACAAAAGGCCCTCCTCTAATGGCCCATCAGTGAGACTGTGACTGTCAGGTACTACACTACACTGATGTTACATGTACAGAGATGTGAACAGACTTTGTGTCGTTCCTGAAAACTGTTTTCTGAATTCTGTTCAACAAGTGGAACAAGTAAATTATGATTGCTGTTTCTTTTCACGGATTCAAGAAACAAACCTCATCATCAGTAGTCCAGGAACTTGTTTTATCATAGAATATCAGTATAGTTGAACATCTGATGTTGGTACAACAATCTTCATGTGGCATTCATGTACCATTCATCTGTGGTGCAGGTATCACATCACTTAAAAAATCTGTGAGCATGTTAATATCAGGAACATCTGTAATATATACATATAGTATGATTTTGTAGTTATAGACTCACGCATGCTTTATACTATCATAAAAAATTGACATTTTATATCTGAGAAACTAATTATTATTGTTTAGCACGTTAAACATCTATTCACAGAGTATTAATAATAAACTAACATTACTTTTATATCCTATTGTTGTACAATAAGTAAATATGATTTTATAGTCATGAACACAAGCATGCTTGGTATGTATTATACAATACAAAACCATTTTATGTCTGGGAAACTAATGTATTATTGTGAAGCACGTCATAAACATCTATTCGTGAACAGAGTATAAGACAGTAGTTTTGTCTAAACATTCTTGGACTCTGTCTCTCAGTTTTACAGTGTAAACACTATTACTTTATACCGCATCATTTTTATTTTATAGAACATTAAAAACATCCTGGCACCGTGATACATTTTGATGCAATGAATGTATTCGCTGAGTTTCAGTTCATTTTAGTGACACATTTCCTAATGACGATCACAGAGAGCAACGCGGCAGACTGCACACCCTGTTTGTTTTTTTAATTTCACAAAACCACAGAGTGTTGTTGTTGTTATTATGAGTGTACACAAATAAAAGTAGACCCCTTACAGATTCGACTAAAGTATTGCTCTTATCTGTACGATCAAAAATGACAGAGAAATTTAAGTTCTTTTTGGCGTTATCAGAAAAACTGCCACAAAATGCACAGGCGTGTTTTTCAGCCCCAGAGGGTTAAGCTTACCTCTATAAATTCTCTGACTATTGATGACAGAAATTGCCTGTTTCAGGAGTTACTTTACATTTTAATGGTGTCCATTGTAGAAGTATGGCCAATTTTGTGCAAAAGCCAGTATTTTACATTAGGATGAACAAGATTTTTTACTTTAACACCTCTTGAGCTCAAGTGGCCATGCATCATACGGTAGCAAGAGTTGGAATAGAGGTTCTGGATTTCAGTTACAATACTGTGCAGATCATCATCTGATATATCTGCAAATAGGTCAGACACTCTGCAATAATGTAATGTGTAATCCAGGTCAATACAGTTAGAGTATGTTGAAAATCTCCTGTCTCGTTTTCTTTTTCAATGTGAAAATCATCCTACATCGCTGGTTTACCTTTTTTTGTAAAGGGCGTTTGATCTATTTCGCATGTTCACTTTGTAAACACTGGGTCGGTACTTCTGCAGCGATGTAGGGCAATTTTGAAGTTGGGGAAGAAAACAAGAAGTTTTTCAACATACCCTAACTGTATTGACCTAATTGACTAAAAAAATTGACTAATTGACTGTATTGAAAAAAAAAAAAAAAAAAAAAAAAAAGAGTTCACACAGACTTAGACAAGATGAGCGTTTGAGGTTAAAAAGTATATAAATTGTCAATTTATTTAAAAAATGACCAATCATTTTGCTAGATAAAACCTTCTTCCTCGGCTGGGATCATTTAGAGCCATTTAAAGCCGCATTTAAACTGCATTTTGGAAGTTCACACTTGGGGACACCATTGAAGTTCATTATATGGAGATAATTCCTATTTTGTTTCCTCAAAGAACAATTTCTTATTGACTGAAGAAAGAAAGACACAGACATCTTGGATGACAAAGGGGTGAGTAAATTATCTGTAAAATTATCATTCTGGAAGTGAACGTCTCCTTTAAAAGAGTAACATATGTCTTTCTTTCTTCAGTTGTAAAGAAATTATGTTTTTTCAAGAAAACATTTCAGCATTTTTCTTCATATAATGGACTGATATGGTGCCCTGATTTTGAACTTCCAAAAATGCAGTTTAAATGTGGCTTCAAACGATCCCAAATGCGGTTGTAAACAATCCCAGCCAAGGAAGAAGGGTCTTATCTAGCATAACAATCAGTTATTTTTATTAAAAAAATACAATTTAAATAGTTTTTCATCTCAAACGCTCGTCTTGCCTTGCTCTCCCTAAACTCTGTGTATTCTGCCTCAAGACAGTTAGGGTATGTCGAAAAACTCCAATCGTATTTTCTCCCTCAACTTCAAAAATCATTCTACATCGCTGCAGAAGTACTGACCCAGTCTTTGCAAAGTGAACATGCAAAGGAGATCAAACACCCTTAACAAAAAAGATGAAACAGCGATATAGGATGATTTTGAAGTTGAGGCAGAACATGAAATGGGAGTTTTTCGACATACTCTAACTTCCAGTGTCCAGGCAGAGTAAGACAAGACGAGCATTTGACATTAAAAAGTATATAAATTGTATCATTTTTATGAAAATAACTTATCGAATAACCAAAGTCAAGGACTTTATGATGAAACAACTCAAACTACCAGCCAAAACTGTACAGATCATCACTTTTCACCGTATTCACCGTATCAGATATCAAAATAACAACAACCGCCCACGCCTGATTATCGCAAAATTTGAACACTATAAATACAAAGAACTGGTTCAGAAGCAAGGCAGACAATTTAAAGGCACAAACTACGGTCTTAATGAACAATACCCAAAGGACATTCTTGAAAGTCGAAAGCAACTTTTCCAAATCATAAAACATAAAATAAATGAAGGAAAAAGGGCAAGCATTACAGTGGACAAATTATACATAGATGGACAACTATATCGCGATAAGGACATTACCCCCTGACACTTCATTCCCATTCCTAAATCTATAACTGCCATAATGATAAACTGATCTAAACTGTCTCTCTCTCTCTTTATTTCTCTGTCTCTCTAATCTATAAGATGTGTTTTTGCTTTTGCACCTAAGTCCAGATGGATTTCCTGCTGAGTTCTACAAACACTTTTGGTCCATCTTATCACCACTCTTTATCCGAATGATAAATGAATCAAAACAAAAATCAAAACTCCCAGATAACATGAATACAGCTACAATTTCACTCCTTCTCAAACCCAATAAAGACCCAACAGTGCCGTCAAGCTACGGTCCAATTTCCCTAATCAGTGTAGACATTAACATCATCGCTAAAGCACTAGCCCATATGTAACCCAGGTTACTAGCCCTTATCCAACCTAAAAGAAAAAAAAAGGATATTACGATATCTGTATATATAAACGCTGTTTTATTTTACTTTATGAGAAATTAAATATTGATAACAGAGCAATAGAAAATGTGACATTTAAGAAATGATGAGTATATATATAAATATACATAGAGCTGAATAGCTGAACGTAGCTCCGCCCACGGCTGATTGCATCATTGCAATAATTCGATCAACGCAAGTGTTTCACCTCGTGAGAGAAGCAATGGCGGATAGAGCAGCGTTTCATCTCTTTTCGCGATTCTGCTGTGGAAACGAATAGAGAGAGAAGAGTAAGAACCAGATTAAACACAATACTTGAATGTAAATTTGCTGTTTTAAAAGAGAAAATTGTTTATTGAGTTGTATTATTCCCATAAAGTAGTCAAGGAGCTGGGTAAATTCGTCTGATGAAATCCATGTAAAACAGCCTTTATGTGGTGCACGAGGGATTAATTCTAGCTAATATCACTCATTTCTTGGTAAGTGAGTTCATGATTAATTTCATATGCTTTATGGAGTTAATATTATTTACTTCTTTGAGAGTTGAGTGTATTCAAATGATGCTATGATTATATATTTTGTAAAAAATGCTGAAAAAAGTCGGTAAAGAGGTGAAATATGAGTTTATTCATTGGTTAAATTGATGATTTATTGCTTTAAAAGCATTTAAGCTATTTGGGTGATAAGTGTGACATTTGTAAGGTAACTTACATGGGGCTTTATGATAATTATGCAGTCATATGTGTTATTGGCTATGAGCTGATTGAGTTCACTTACATTAATTGGAGGTGTTATTCTTCAATATTAATGTTATGTTAAGAAAATGTGAAAACACAAAGATGTTGTCACAGATCGAGCCATCCCATCAGCGTCAGACTCTACAGCTCCACCTCTCCAATCCAGTTCACCCGAGTATTAATTCCTGGCACCTGCCTCTGCCTAATTAAGAGACGCTTATAATTCCACTAGCACCAACACCTAGCCGCCTGGTTTCGTCTATCGCTTACGTGCATGACTTACCCAACTCCCCGTATCCTGCTAGCGCATCGTGATTGTCATTATCAATGTCTGCCTCATCATCTGGTCTGTGCCTTCAGCCTTCGCTCTTCCTACTGTACAAGACTGTTCATTAGGAGATAAGTTTCCTCTATTGTCGACTTTCTTTACGTTATCTGTTTACCTGTGAATTTCGTGAGTGTTTCCCTGAATAAAGTACTGTGAACCTTCTTCCTGTTTCCTGTGCCTCAATGGTGCGTGACAGAAGATCAGACCTCTAATAAAGGAAAAAAATACTAATTAATGGATCCCGAATCTCCATCCGCTGCACAAGCTGATCCGTTCACCGAGTTGGTTCACCAGATTCGTCAGTCACTCCTTCCTCCAGCCACCACTCCCTCACCTGATCCACCTGCCGGTCCCATGGCCTTACCAGCACCATTCAGTGGCGCAGCGGCTTTCTCCCACAATACACACTGTTATTTGAGATGCAGCCTCAGCGTTTCATAACAGATAGAGCAAAAATAGCGTTTATTATCTCATTGCTCTCTGGTCGTGCTCTCCAATGGGCTAAGAAACAAGCTGGACCAGTCACTCGAACCCTGGAGGCTTTTATAGTGCATTTCAAGGAGGTATTTGATCAGACAACAAGTTCCCTTTCTGTGCATGATCAGTTATATCGTCTTAAGCAAGGAAGATCTGCGGTGTCTGAGTATGCTGTAAAATTCTGCACCCTAGCCGCTGCAAGTGGATGGAATGAGGCTGCTCTCATCACAGCATACCGTCAAGGGCTGTCCCCATCGCTTCGCTTACATCTCGCTATCTATGATGATAGCTTTGGTTTGGAAAACCTCATCCAGCGATCCATCCGAGTGGCCCAGCGGTTAACTGCCTGTGATCTGGAATTACATGCCCTGCACACTCCGTCCACCACCACCGCTGTATCTACATCTCCACCATCACAGTATCCTTCAGCATCAGCTATTGAACCAATGCAGGTTGACTCCTTTCATCTCTCTCCAGCAGAAAGAAGGAGGCACATTCAACAACATTTATGCCTTTACTGTGGAGCTGAAGGTCATCTCATGGCTAATTGCCCCGTTCGTCCACCTCGCCCTGTGGTGAGTAGTCTAACCATGAGACCTGAAGTTACCTCATTACTCCACCTTCTAGTATCAGTGATGTCTGCCAACGATTTAATTTCAGCAAAGGCCCTCATTGACTCTGGCTCCGCGGGAAACTTCATTTCCAGAGACTTCATCAGCCAGCTCGACATCCTGCAAATCCCTTGCCAGAAAATTAATGTACACTCCATCCTGGGGAAACCACTTGGAAAAGGTATTATTACACACTGTACACCATCCCTTACTCTTCGCACTGGTGCGACTCATGTTGAAAGGATCTCACTGCTGGTGCTGAATGGATCAACTGCCGATATTATCCTGGGACGCCCTTGGCTAAAGCATTATGCCAAGGTGTAATGCCTGCTTCAAGACATGTTTACAACTTCCTGTTCGATTCATCCCAACTACGAAATCAGCTAAGGTACTCCTCCAGTCCACTACTATCGAGAGTCCCAAGGGACAGCATGAGAATGTGATACCAGAAGAGTATAGGGCGTTCAAAAATCTTTTTTGCAAACAATTAGCCACCTGTTTACCCCCTCATAGGCCATGGGACTGTGCTATTGAACTGCTGCCTGGTACGACCCTACCTAAGGGAAGAGTGTATCCACTGTCCATCCCGGAACAGAAGGCCATGGAGGAGTATGTAGAAGAGGCTCTTCGCCAGGGTTACATCCGCCCTTCTACATCCCCTGCCACTTCCAGTTTTTTCTTTGTAGCCAAGAAAGACGGAGGCTTGAGGCCTTGTATTGATTATCGAGCCCTGAACAAGCAAACAGTACTGTACGAATACCACTTCCCCTGGTACCAGCGGCGCTCGAGATGTTGAGAGGTGCTTCCATTTTTACCAAGTTGGACCTGCGTAGCGCGTACAACCTCATCCGGATACGGAGGGGGGATGAATGGAAGACCGCCTTCATCACACCATCAGGGCACTATGAATACCTAGTCATGCCGTATGGGCTAGCCAACTCCCCCTCCATATTTCAGGCCTTAATGAACGAGGTATTCTGGGAGTACCTACATCGTTTTGTGATCATTTACATTGACAACATTCTAATTTACTCCCGGAACGAGGCAGACCATCGTCTCCATGTTACGCAGGTCCTCCAGATACTAAGAGAGAATCACTTGTACCTCAAACTAGAAAAATGTGAGTTTTACCTCTCCTCTATTCAATTCCTGGGCTACATCATTGATACCAAGGGTATACAAATGGACCAGAAGAAGGTGGATGCAGTCTGTCACTGGCCCATCCCTACTTCCATCAAGGAACTTCAGCGATTCCTTGGCTTTGCCAATTTCTATCGCTGCTTTGTGGCAAACTTTAGAACCTTGGCAACTCCTCTCACCTCCCTACTACGAAAAACGCCCAAATCTCTGTCATGGTCTTCAGCAGCATCAGAGGCCTTCCACCAACTTAAACTGGCATTCACCACTGCTCCCACCTTGGTCCATCCCAACCTGGATTTACCCTTCATCGTAGAGGTTGACGCCTCCACAACGGGTGTGGGAGCAGTATTATCGCAGCGGCAGGGGGTTCCACCCAAACTCCATCCTTGTGCCTTCTTCTCCAGGAAGTTGTCCCCGGCGGAGCAGAACTATGATATCGGCAATCGTGAACTTCTAGCCATCAAACTGGCATTAGAAGAATGGCGTCATTGGCTGGAGGGTGCCAACCACCCATTCAAAGTTATCACAGACCATCGTAACCTAGAATACCTAAGAAAAGCCAAACGTCTAAATCCACGGCAAGCCAGATGGCCGTTGTTCTTCACCCGATTTCACTTTTCTGTAACTTATCGTCCAGGAACCAAGAATCAAAGGGCCGATGCACTTTCCCGTATCCATACCCCTGACCACTCCACCGATCGGCCGGAACCCATTCTCCCTCCAGCCATCATCGTCAGTCCTATCCAGTGGGTTCTAGATGATTAAATTGCCCAGGCTAACTGAACCTGTTACGCCGGGGGGTCCCTGAAGGATTAACCTATGTCCCATCAGCTCTACGTCTACCCCTCGTCAACTCCGTACACTCTTCCCTAGGGTCAGGACATCCAGGTAGCCAACAAACCCTCTCGCTCATCCGTAATCGTTATTGGTGGCCTGGCATGTCTCTGGAAGTTCTCCGCTTTGTCCAAGGATGTTCCACCTGTGCCATCTCCAAGGTACCATGCCATCTTCCCGAAGGGAAGTTACTTCCACTGTCCATTCCCTGCCGACCCTGGTCACGCCTAGGAGTGGACTTCATTACTGATCTGCCCACCTCAGATTCTTATACCTGCATTCTCGTAGTGGTAGATTGTTTCTCAAAGGCCTGTCGCCTTATTCCACTGAAGGGACGACATTTCTTTTGGCCTGGATTAAAAAAAGATGTTGTGGAATTTTACAGAACTTGTCATACCTGCCAGTGTATGGGAAAACCAAACCAGGTTATTCCTCCGGCTCCCCTCTCTCCCATTCCAGTTATTGGGGAGCCATTCGAACATGTTATCATTGATTGCATAGGCCCACTCCCTAAAACAAAATAAGTTTCTGCTAACAATAATGTGTATTGCTACCCGGTTCCCTGAGGCCATCCCACTTCGCAAAATTACTGCCCCTGTCATTCTCAAGGCATTGATCAAATTTTTCACTACATTTGGCTTACCAAAAAAATTGTGCAGACTGACCAAGGGACAAATTTTATGTCCAAGATTTTCAATCAGGTCTTACAATTACTTTCCATAACCCACAGAGTCTCTTCTGCCTACCATCCGGAAAGTCAAGGTTTGCTGGAAAGATTTCACCAGACGCTTAAGTCTACGTTAAAGAGATTGGGATGAAGGCGTACCGTTGGTGTTATTTGCAGTGCGCAAAACGGTCCAAGAGTCGCTCGGGTTCAGTCCCGCTGAGCTCGTTTTCGGGCATACTGTTCGTGGTCCACTCAAAGTCCTAAAAGAAAACATTTTGGAAATTGAGGCAAGTCCTAAGACTAATGTGCTTAATTATGTTAGTCGTTTTAGAGAACGTCTACATAACGCTTGTAACCTTGCAAAAGAATCGCTTGCAGCTGCGCAGAAAGTCATGAAGCGTCAATACGACACCAGGGCAGTCCCGCGCTCTCTTCAGGTTGGTGACCAGGTGCTTGTACTACTACCAGTCCCAGGTTCTGCCTTGTCTGCCCGCTTTTCTGGCCCATATGTAGTGCAGAAAAAAATGAGTGAGACAGATTATGTCATTTGTACTCCTGACAGAAAACATCAGTCACGAGTGTGTCACATAAACGTTAAAAGCATATAATCTTAGAGAAACTCTACAAGGAAAAACTACTGAGCAAACATCCACACCTGTTGTTTCTTCTTTTGCAATAGTTAGTATGGATACATCTTCTGTGCGAGTATCTGGTGGTGCTGATGAGGACGATCTTGTGTTGCTCAGTGCCCCTTAACAGTGCGCCAGGCTAAGCAATTCAGAAATGTTAAAAGAATTGCCTTTACATCTCTCCCATTTATCTGAATCACAACGACAGGACATTATCCAGTTAATTAAAAATTTTCCCACACTCTTCAGTGATATAGCTACACAGACGTAACACCCAAACAGAATAGATGACCGATTTCAAAGCTGGACTAAGCTAGGAATTTCAAATTATTACACATTTTTCAACAAGGGCAAAATTCAAAGCTTTGAATCGCTAAAGGGAAAATATGGGCTTAATCAAAGTGACTTGTACAGATATCTTCAAGTAAGGCACTATATTGAATGTAATATCAAACCAGAAATATTGAAAATCGCTGAGACAGGGATAATAAAGGTGTATGTAAGGCTCAATCATGTAATAAGATTATTTCAAAATTATATAATGGATTTCTCCTAACTGTACCCGAAAACACACTTTATGTTAGAGACAAATGGAAAATGGAAGGGAATTTTAATGTCTCAGAGGAAGATTGAGATAAAATTTGTAAAACACAATGGAAATCTACAAGCTCAGCCATGTGGAGAGAATTTTGTTTGAAGAATGTCATTAGGTTCTTTATTACACCATCACAGAAAAAACACCAAGCGAAGGGTACTAGCTGCTGGAGATTATGTGGGGAAAAGGAAGCTAACCACTATCATATTTTTGGGGGGTGTCAGAAACTAACCCCATATTGGCAAGACATTAAAAGGAATCTGGAAGCTGTTTTTGAGGTAGAGATGTCTGCAGACTGGTGTGAGCAGTGAGAAAGGAGAAATCCACAGCAGCATCCTGGAAATGCGGTTTAGCCCACTACAAAAGTAATAGAGCTACAGCAAAAATTAGCATGTGAGTGTAAACATTAAATGAAATTTGTCAAGAAATAGAATGCTGACAACATGAATTGTAAAATGTTTTACTCTGTTTAAATGTTTCACAGGTAGTCGAGCAGACACAGCGATAGCCAGATTGTCCCGCACATGTTCTCCTGCTCTTGCCTCAAGGTTGTGGGGTTCAGTGGTGTGTCTTCATGGTCTTTCTCATCGTCTGGCTCAACAACATCCCCATTGAGAAGAGTGAGATTGTGAAGCACAGCACAGCAGAAGAATTGGCACAGCTGCATTGAGATGGCAATAGGATGTGGGGTTCACCGTCTGTAAATACATGATTGTTAGATCAATAAGTTTGAATAAAGCTCTGTTTCATCTGTTGTTGACTTGTATATTTATATATTTATTATGATGCTTTTATTCCTTCTTTTACTCATTTATTCATGTTTTCTATTGTTGTCAATAAATAAAATATACATATTTTGTTAACTAATACATTAATTCATTGCTTAACTGAAAACTGATGGATTCAAATCACCTGCATTTGTCGAGTGTATATTCATGCATAGCTATGTCAAAAAAAAGTTATATAATTATTAGTTAGCTAAGTTGGCTTGGGAAAGCCAACTTACTGAAATTGTATTTAAACTTATTATTATTCTTCTTCTTCTTATTTTTCTTAACGCAAATTTTTTGGACACCTACTCCTCCTAGACCGTTCAAGCTACATACTCCAAACTCGGGTCAGATCTTCATACTGTTCTGACTTAGTGTGCTATATCTTTTCAGACTGGTTTGAGTTACGGTTTTCTTAAAAATTAATATTAAAAATCATAAAAAGTCCCATAGACTTTCATTGACCAAAAGTCCATGTCTGTTTGAACTATGTTTAATGTAAACTGCTAGAAGCCATTGATACTCAATTAATCTTTAAGATATCTATGTTCTTTCTAACTAATAACTAATCTATCTATCTATCTATCTATCTATCTATCTATCTATCTATCTTCAAACCTTATCTATCTATCTATCTATCTATCTATCTATCTATCTATCTATCTATCTATCTATCTATCTTCAAACCTTATCTATCTATCTATCTATCTATCTATCTATCTATCTATCTATCTATCTATCTATCTATCTATCTATCTATCTATCTATCTATCTATCTATCTATCTATCATCTAAACTTATCTATCTATCTATCTATCATCTAACCTATCTATCTATCTATCTATCTATCTATCTATCTATCTATCTATCTATCTATCATCTAACCTTATCTATCTATCTATCTATCTATCTATCATCTAACCTTATCTATCTATCTATCATTCTATCTATCTATCTATCTATCTATCTATCTATCTATCTATCTATCTATCTATCTATCTATCTATCTATCTATCTATCTATCTATCTATCTATCTATCTATCTATCTATCTATCTATCTATCTATCTATCTATCTATCTATCTATCTATCTATCTATCTATCTATCTATCTATCTATCTATCTATCTATCTATCTATCTATCTATCTATCTATCTATCATCTATCTATCTATCTAACCTTATCTATCTATCTATCTATCTATCTATCTATCTATCTATCATCTAATCTATCTATCTATCTATCTATCTATCTATCTATCTATCTATCTATCTATCTATCTATCTATCTATCATCTAACCTATCTATCTATCTATCTATCTATCTATCATCTAACCTTATCTATCTATCTATCTATCTATCTATCTATCTATCATCTAACCTTATCTATCTATCTATCTATCTATCTATCTATCTATCTCTATCTACTTATCTATCTATCTATCTATCATCTAACCTTATCTAGCTAGCGACATGCTAATCATGTTAGAAACATAGTACATGCTAGTAATGCTAAAAAACATGCTAGCGACATGCTAATCATGTTAGAAACATACT
>NW_026127288.1:0-25834 GCF_022985175.1 Labeo rohita | reverse complement strand
AAAGAACAACAGTACCCGGATTTTATGTACTTAAGTAAAAAAAAAAAAAAAACAGTACTGATAGATTTATTTTGCAATTTTATGTAGGCTACTTAATTTAATTTTATATTAGCACATATTTTTTATAATCCTACTGCTCAAAAATACCCGGATTTCCCAAAATAACCACTATATGGATTAAAAATACATTTTTGTTGTTGATGTGGACTATGTTAACGAGAGTGATGTAGTAATATTCAGTGTGAAGCCTACACTGTACCTGAGAGAAAACAGATTTTAATTCAAATTCAATTTAAATGTATTATATTGTATAGCGCTTTTCACGATACATATCAATGCAAAGCAACTTTACAGCAAATTCCAGTTTTTACAATATATTTAGTAGAAGCTTGTCAAGTTGATGTACATATGGCAGAGATGTGTGGTAAAGATCAATTAATGATGTAATCAAACAGACAAAGAACACAATAAATTAGTAGAAGAATTCGGTAGTGCTTTCAAACCAAGCAAAGAAAGATTTGTTAAACCAGAGCTAAAAGATTAATAATGAACATTTGATCAGATATAACTGCAGTAAAAGTTTATGAGATGCATTATTTGAATGCTTGGCTAAAAAGATGTGTCTTTAATCTAGATTTAAACAGAGAGAGTGTGTCTGATCTCCGAACGTTATCCAGAAGGCTGTTCCAGAGTTTGGGAGCCAAATGCAAAAAAGCTCTACCTCCTTTAGTGGTCTTTGCTTTGAGTTTTGTGATCTTAGGGAGCGTGATGGATAGTAGCGTGGCAGAAGACTAGTTAGGTATGCAGGAGCTAAACCATTAAGGTAAGAAGTAATATTTTGTTGCTGATGTGGAACCTAATAGGTAGCCAGTGCAGAGACTTTAAAATTAGGGTAATATGATCATATTTTCTTGACCTGGTAAGGACTCTAGCAGCTGTATTTTGGACAATCTGTAGCTTGTTTATTGAAGATGCAGAACAACCACCTAGTAGTGCATTACAGTCTAGAGCTCATGAATGAGTAAACTAGCTTTTCTGCGTCAGAAACAGGTAACATGCTTCATAGATTGACAGTGTTTCTAAGATGGAAGAATGCTGTTTTTGTAACATGAGAAATATGATTTTCAAAAGACAAGTTGCTGTCTAATATAACACCCAGACTTTTGACTGTACTGGAAGCAACAGTACATCCGTCTAGTTGTAGATTGTGAACCAAGAGATTCTGTGTACTGTTTTTTGGTCCAATAAGTAATATCTTTGTCTTATCTGAATTTAATAGGACAAAATTATCGGTCATCCAATCTTTTACATTTTTAACACATTCTGTTAATTTAACGATAATTTCGAAGTTTCATCTGGTCTTGTTGAGATATATAGTTGAGTATCATCAGCATAACAATGGAAACTAATCCCGTGTTTTCTAATAATATTACCAAGGGGCAGCATGTATATTGAAAATAGTAGAGGACCTAGAACAGATCCTTGTGTCACTCCATACTTTACTGGTGATAACTGAGTTGACTCCGCATTTAAATAAACAAAGTGGTAGTGATCAGTGATCTAAACCATCTTAAAGCCTGCCCTTGGATACCCGCATAGTTTTGTGGTGGATCTGTTAGTATGTCATGATCTATAGTGTTGAACGCAGCATTAAGATCAAGTAAAACTAGCAATGAAATGCAGTCTTGGTCTGATGCAAGAAGCAAGTCATTAGTGATTTTAACAAGTGCAGTTTCTGTGCTATGATGGGGCCTGAAACCTGATGAAATTCTTCATAGATAGCATTTTTTTATCTTATTTTTTATTTTTTTGCAAGAATTAGCACAGTTGAGCAGATACAACTTTCTCTTAAATTTTAGACATAAATGGAAGATTAGAAACGGGTCTGTAATTTGCCAGTTCACTAGGGTCTAGAATGATTTTGGGACATGACCTAAAGATAATGATGAGTTGATAATATTGAGAAGCGGTTCTTCTGCCACAGGTAACAGTTCTTTCAGTAATTTAGTGGGTACAGGATCTAATAGGCATGTTGTTGGTTTAGACACAGTGATGAGTTTATTTAACTCTTCCTGTTCTATAGCGGTAAAGTACTGCAGTTTTTCTTTGGGTGTGACAAAAGAAGTTGACATATTAGACACAGTAGAATCTACATTGGTTATTGTATTTCTGATGTTATCTATTTTATCCGTGAAGAAATTCATAAAGTCATTACTATTAAACTGTACAGGAATATTTCAATCGGGTGGCATCTGGTTATTTGTTAATCTAGCCACTGTGCTAAATAAAACCTTGGATTGTTTTGGTTATTTTCTATGAGTTTGCAGATATGTTCAGCCCTGGCAGCTTTTAAAGCCTGTCTATATGTGGACATACTGTTTTTCCATGCAATTCTAAAAACTTCCAAATTAGTTTTTCTCCATTTGCGCTCAAGATGATGAGTTTCTTTCTTGAGAGAATGGGTATTACTATTGTACCATGGTGCAGTATGTTTTTCTCCAACCTTTTTCAATTTGATGGGGGCAACAGCTTCTAACATATTGGAGAAGATGGTGCCCATGTTGCTAGTCATTTTGTCTAGATCCTGTGTATTAATGGGTACACAGAGCAGTTGAGATACATCTTTGGTGGCTGGAACAATAGTTCTGCCAAGACGATAACACAGAGCCATATAGTTAATATCAGTAATACGTAGCATGAACGATACAAGGAAATGGTCAGAAACATCATTGCTTTGAGGTACGATATCTATATCAGTAAGATCAATTCCATGCAATATAATTAAATCTAGCGTATGATTAAAACGATGAGTGGGCCCGATGACATTTTGCGTGACTCCAAAAGAGTTTATTAGGTCAGTAAACGCAAGTCCTAATGCATCATTTGTATTATCAACATGAATGTTAAAATCTCCGACAGTTAGCACTTTATTAAAATTAACCAATATTTCTGGAAGGAAATCTGCAAATTCTTTTAGGAAATCTGTATATGGCCCTGGAGGTCTATACACAGTAGCTAAAACAAGAGAGAGGACAGATTTCTTTTGCATATCTGACAGAGTAACATTAAGCAAAAGTATTTCAAATGAATTAAACCTGTATCCTGTTTTCTGAGTAACATTGAGATTATGACTATATATTGTTATTTGAGCAGTCTTTGTATTTCCGTTGAGCATAATTGGTACACAAGTGGAGCATTCATAAGGGCCATGAGCAACTCAACGGAACGCACATTCATAGAGCAGAATATTGAGCGGAGCGTCACACATTGAGCGGTGCGCTCTGAATACTGCCGGGCTGCGTGGCAGATATTTTCGCCCGTTTATCTCTTTCAAATTTCTAGAAAAATCAGCTGTACACTAGCCTTGCTGCGCTCCCCTTAATATAGCTCTGCGTACCCACCCCCCCCACTAGAGAGGTACAGACAGGACTTTTTTCAGGGTTGGAGCTAAACTCTGCAGGACAGTGGCTCTCTAGGACCTAACTCACCTACCCCTGCCCTAAACGTACCCCTCACACAAAACTTTCTGCAGTTTTAGACTTGCAAAAAAAAAAAAAATTGTTTTGTAGGATCTATAAGCTTCTTTCCAAAAAAAAAAAGGTCCCATCAAGGTCATAATTTACTGGTATTGCTATCCTTGTGGGGATATTTGGTCCCCATAACTTAGTGAAAACCAGTGAGAACACAGCAATGAACTGGTTAAACTCTAAAACATAACGAGTGAAAAACAGACTCAAACACTGAACACACACTAACAGTCAGAAGACTCGAATAAGAGGTTGAAATCAGAGCAGACCCACATGAATTAAGCTCTGATAAAGAATTTCTGTTCATTTTTCTTCCATTTTTATTGAAATTCTATGTTATGTGTAACAAAAGGCTTTCTCTGTGTTTAGGTTTCACTCTAGTAATAGTAATGCAAAAACTGAGAGCTCACATACTCGTTTAAAATAAATAAATAAACTTGATCAAAAGTAGTATTTGAGAATGTCTGAATATATATCTAAGTCCATAACCTAATAAAAGTAAGCAATTATGTCTAAAAACATCAAGCCTCTCTTGAAGGGGTCATCGGATGCTAAGTTCACTTTTTCATGTTGTTTGAACATTATTGTGTATTGTCAGTGTATGTACAAATCTACCCTATAATGATAAAAATCCATGCAACGGTTTTTAATTAATCTGTAAAAATAATATCCCCTTTTTCAAATCGAGCCGTTCTCAGATGCCTGTCGTTGTGGTGTCACACCAACAGAGGCCGCTCCCACGATAGTTGATTGACATGAGCGATTTACCTTGAATCAGCCGTCACATATCTGCCCTCTTTATTTCGATGCCGGAGCAGGGATGTAAGTTAAACCAGAATATCTCAGATTGAGCGATTTAGGTGTTGTGTTGCTGGATGTATTAATGAACATAGTGGTCGTCATTTACTCCCAACATCTGAGCAGCTGAAGATGCAGCTAAACGCGGCTAACGCAGCTAAATGCGGCTAATGTAAACAACACAGTCTTTTCCACAAGAGAAGAGAGGGGCGGGGCGAGCAGAGCTCATTTGCATTTAAAGGAACAACCCCTTAGAATGAGATGATTTTTGCTGAGCTCATTTTGACATGGCAAAAAGGATGTTGTTTTACAAAACCATTGAGAATTTTTAATCAAAGTATATTAGATACTTTTCATTAAGACCCTAAAAAATCATATCAACTTGTGGAAAATGGGCATCGATGACCCCTTTGAAGCATCTTTGAGACGTTGCCACAGTTCTTATGGATTTAGACTCAGTTTGTTCTGTTTCCTCATGTCATTCCAGACAGACTGAATGATGATGAGATCAGATCTCTGTGTGGAGCACTGGCTGTTGTCAGACAAATATCTCACTGGATTATTACAATTAATGGCTAAAAGTTACACCCTACAACATTACAACAAAAGATAGAAATAACTGACTTAAAACTGTTTTTTTAGCTGGTGAAAATACTAGTGGCCTAAGACTATTGCACAGTACTATATAGAACAAAAATATATTACACTGATTTTACTTAAAAGAAAAGTTAGATTTCAGGTGTCAGTCTCATTTGACTATGAAGGGCACAAGTGTACCTCACAAATGAGGAGCATTAGAAGTTTAAAGCTTGAAAGTGACTGTAAGCTGGAGATACTACAGTGAATTGATGTCTGACAATTTAAAGTTCCCTTTTTTGTTTGAATCGATATTCAGTTGTCAGATTTTGCTTTACAGTTTAGTTCCTTTGTATAAGGAATAAAATAGAATTCTGTTATGGATTTACGTCATTTCTAAAATAACTGATTAATCAGCTGACTGTGACATTTTCATTCTGGTTCTAGGCTTTCAGACTGCAGTATCACTGAAGAAGGTTATAAAGCTCTGGCTTCAGCTCTGAGATCAAACCCTTCACACCTGATAGAGCTGGATCTCACAGGAAATGATCCTGGACAATCAGGAGTGAAGGAGCTCAATGATTTACTACATGATGAACTCTGTTCATTAAAGACCATCAGGTGAAAAAGACCTTGAATATTTAAAAATGATCCACAGATGTGAAATCAGCTGTATGAAAATAGATAGAAGAGTCAAATGCACCATTGTTGAATAGGAATGACATGAACTGGAATTAAATAGCATTTCAGAGAAATTCAACAGACACACAACAGAATTTGTGGCAAAAATAATTCAAAAATATAAATGATCTGAAATCCTTATCTGCTTCCTGTAGGTTTTTGAAAAGTCCTGCTGCAGAGGAAGCATGTGAGTATCTCACTGGAGTTTTGGGTAAAAGTCCATTACTACTGAAAAAACTGGATCTGAGTGGAGATAAATTAGGAGATCTGGATGGGGAGAAACTCTCTGCTCTTTTGATGGACTCTCATAGCAAACTGGAGAAAATAATGTGAGTGAACATGATTTATACATTGAAACCTTATTGATTATTCATTATTAAAGACTGTCAGTCACATGTGTAATCAGATATGAAGAGCTGTTGATCTGATGTGTGTTGAATATGTGCTGAACAATAATAATCAAGCATTGCGTTAGTTCAGGCAGAACACGTCAGTCAAGCTCACATCAGCTGATACCACCAACACTAACAGTATGCAATATAACTGTAATAAATTTACATGATGAAAGTGGTCATTACTGAAATGCTGATTTTGTGTTCAGGCTGAATAATTGTAAGCTGGCAGAGAAAAGCTGTTCAGTTCTAGCTACTGTTCTCTCCTCCAAAACCATCCTGAAAGAGATGAACCTGAACAACAGTAATCTGCTGGATTCAGGAGTCAAAGAGATCTGTGAGGGACTGAAGAATCCTGTGTGTGAGCTGAAGATACTGAAGTGAGTACATTTCACCAACAGCTACACTCAACACCACATCAATGAGATCAATACTGCACACACTGGCTGATGATTATATGTGAACCTGGACCACAAAACTAGTCATAAGGGTAGTGTTGTTCTTGGTGGCCTGTTTTAATTTTAGTTTTAGTCTAGTCTTTGTGTGAAGCTGTCATTTTAGTTTTTATTAGTTTTAGTCACATTCATACATATAGACAAAATCAATATTTTCAATATATATATATATATATTTAATGGATCAGTCTATATTCAGTAGATTGTAAAAGAATGATTATTAGTTCCACACACAGATATATGGAAATTATACATTGATTTAAAAGAGCAAAACTACACTTTCACAGTTTAATTTTGTGTGAAATCAATATAAGTGCCAAAGTCAGATAAACATATGACTGCTGAATGTAATCATGTTTACTGATTGCTGCTTTTTTGTTTGTTTGTTTGTTTTTGTTTTTAGAAATGAGCTGCATTTTCAGACTTGTTTGAATGTCTTCAGTTTAACAAAATATATATTATTGCTTAAATGAAAACACATGCAAAGTAAAATATTTTTATAAGCAGACTGTCTTTGTTGTTGACTTGTAATTGTTTAGTCTACAGTATGTTTGAACATTGATATGTGAGACTAAAGTGATTTATGACAACAGAAAACAGTAACAATTTAATTTGTTAACATTAGTTCAATATTTTGACAGCATTTATTAATTTGTTAATGTTAGTTTATTTAGTTTTTTATTATTTATGTCAGTTCACAGTGTATTAATAAATTAACAGAAAACTATTGAATTTAAAACTATTAGTAAATGTTGAAACGTTAAGGTTATTAAATGCTGTACTAGTTGTTCATCATCAGTTCATGTTAACTAATGTAGTTAATGTTAGCAAGTGAAACCTCGTAACTTGGATAAGTAGCTCACATCTTAATGGGTAATTTTGCTGATTTTCAACATTTGCATACATTTTGTAATGTTTGTGTAGTTTGTAGTATATTTAAATTAACTATGTGTAGTCTTTCTTCATGTTAACTGCACACAGATATCACTGTTTATTTGTCAGCAAACATCTGCTGGAAGATGCAAAACACATTAGTAAGTTGATCATCATAGATCTGATTCATTGTCTTTTCTCTTTCTGTCCTCAGTCTGTGTGATTGTAGTATTACAGCGGAACAGTGTCTCATCCTGACTTCAGCTCTGAAATCAAACCCATCACACCTGAGAGAACTGGACTTGAGTGAGAATAATCTAGGAGACTCTGGAGTGAAAAACCTCAGTGATCTACTGATAAACACACAATTCAAGCTGGAGAAACTAGAGTTAGTACAGTTGAAGTTTATTTATTTTAAGACAACAGATCTAAGGTTGTATTGTTTAAAGCAGGTTTTTTTTTTTATATATAGCAAGTGTGTAAATGCAGAAATCAGCCTTTGATTAGAGAATAAAGAATGGAGGCATTAAATAAATAAAATAAAGTAAAAGAAGTAAGTAGAAGCAGTGCCTGCCCTCATACAAAACTAACGTGACTCAAAACAAACTATTGGGAACTAAATGCCTCTTCAATATTATGATCATCATAGATCCTAAACCTTTGTTTGAATCAAATAAAAACATGATAATAATGATAATATTTTCTTTTCTTATTTTATGCTGTTTTTGCCATTGCAGGTTAAGCAGGTGTTATATGACAGATGAAGGTTGTTCTGCTGTGACTTCAGCTCTGAAATCGAACCTATCACACCTGAGAGAACTGAACCTGAGTGAGAATAAACTAGGAGACTCTGGAGTGAAAAACCTCAGTGATCTACTGATGAACACACAATTCAAGCTGGAGAAACTAGAGTTAGTATCATTATACTCTATAGCAGTGACAGTGAGATTAAAGTTTAATGCTGGTTTCACACTGCACACATTAGCAGGATGTGAGCAGCACATATTTATTTTGGCTCCCATGTTAACAGATTAGAGCATTGACATCGTACGCAGTGGCGATATGGCAGCTTGTAGCAGGAGCAGAGCAGAAGCAGCAGTGCTGCGATCATTTCAGCGCTGAGTCTATTTTTGTAGCACTGCTTACACTGGATTAAAGCTACAGTGCATTGTTCTTGATCAAAATTGACCTGATTAACATGAAAAATAACAATTTCACCACAAAATCTTAAGTGAGTTTCGTGTTTCACAATCATGGGGTAAAAGGCTCACCAGCGTGGGGCACACAGTATATAGCCTACTTTAGCTATGTTTTTAATAAATGTTAAGTTAATACTTGATCAAAACAGTCGCATTAGCAAAGTTTGTACTATTTTCTGCTTATTTTGATAAATAAAATGATCAATAAATAGGCTGTTGTCATTAAAATGTGTTAACATATTTTAAAATACAGACACAAAATCATTTTAAAAAGTGAAGATTCTAAAAGCACTGAAGGAGATCACATAATAATTTAATATAAATTTACAGTAGTACCAACAAATTATATATTTTTTTTTATTAATGATATGTTTAATATCATGTTTTAAATATAATATAATATAATATTATAAACGATGTTGATTATCTCTGTAATATAATATTATGTATATAGTATGTATTGTAATATTATACATAACATATGATATTTACCATCTGAATCTAACCATGTCATGTCAACAAATTTTCTTTATTGAAAAACTGTTTCTTTAATTATTTTAAACCAAACTGGGAATCATTAAGATGACGTTTGTCTGAAAATGTATTCAATAATTTATTGTTATTGCTCAAGCTTAAAAGGCTTAAAACTAGAGGCACTTATTAACTTTAAGATTATTTTTTATCTTGTAAACTACCTATGTACAGCATGTTATATGCACGTGTGTGTGGGACAGAGGGGGACACGGCCGCATCACGTGTTGCCTATATCATAAATCATAGCACATGACAGAATGGACGAACGTGACCGAATGGACCATAATCAGCTGTATTTGCAGTACACAAGCCGCGGTTCAGCTGCATACGACAAACACTGCCAGTATGAAAGTACAATGGCCGCATGCTGCAGTAAGTTTGAATCAGTTTTAAAAGCTTTTAGTTTAAAGAAAAACGAAAAGGTTTTCAGTTTGAAATAGTTTTAGTTTGAAACTTAAAGTTTGAAGATAGATAGGCAATAAGTTTTAAGAGTTTAAAAAAGCTTTTAGTTTAAAGAAAAAAAAGTTTGAAATAAAATTAGTTTGAAAGATAAAGAAAGAAAGAAAGATTAGTTATAAATAAAAAAAAAAAAAAAGAAAAATTAGTTAGAAAGAAAAAGAAAGAAAGAAAGATTAGTTAGAAAGAATGAAAGATTAGTTTAGAAAGAAGAAAGAAAAAAAAAAGATTAGTTAGAAAGAAAAAAAAAAAGAAAGAAAGTAAGAAAGAAAAGTAAGAAAGAAAGAAAAGTAAAAAAGAAAAAAGAAAGATTAGTAAGAAAGAAAGAAAAGTAAAAAAGAAAAAAGAAAGATTAGTTAGAAAGAAAAGTAAGCAAGAAAGAAAAGAAATATTAGTTAGAAAGAAAGAAAAAGAAAAAAGAAAGATTAGCTAGAAAGAAAGAAGAAAGACTGGTTAGAAAGAAAGAAAAAAGAAAGAAAGATTAGTTAGAACGAAAGAAAAAAGAAAGATTTGTTAGAAAGGAAAGAAAGATTAGTTAGAAAGATTAGATTAGAAAGAAAGCATGTTGCTAGCATGATAGAAAGCAAGTCGCTGGCATGGTTTAAGCATGATTAGCAAGTCGCCAACATGATTCTAGCATGACTAGCAAGTCGCTAGCATGATTTTAGGATGACTAGCAAATCAATAACATGATTTTAACATGACTAGCAAGTCACTAGCATGATTTTAGCATGACTAGCAAAGTCGCTAGCAGGATTTAAGCATGACTAGCAAGTCGCTAGCATGATTTTAGCATGATTAGCAAGTCGCCAACATGATTTTTAGCATGACTAGCAAGTCGTTAGCATGATTTTAGCAAGTCACTAGCATGATTTTAGCATGAATAGCAAGTCGCTAGCATGATTTTAGCATTACTAGCAAGTCGCTAGCATGATTTTAGCATTACTAGCAAGTCCCTAGCATGATTTTAGCATGATTAGCAATAGCATGATTTTAGCATGATTTTAGCATGACTAGCAAGTCGCTAGCATGATTTTAGCAAGTCGCTAGCATGATTTTAGCATGACTAGCAAGTTGCTAGCATTATTTTAACATGATTAGCAAGTCGCTAGCATGATTTTAGCATGACTAGCAAGTCGCTAGCATGATTTTAACATTACTAGCAAGTCGCTAGCATGATTTTAGCATAATTTTAGCATTATTTTAGCATGATTAACAAGTCGCTAGCATGATTTTAGCATGACTAGCAAGTCGCTAGCATGATTTTAACATGACTAGCAAATCATTAGCATGATTTTAACATGACTAGCAAGTCGCTAGCATGATTTTAGCATGACTAGCAAGTCACTAGCATTATTTTAGCATGACTAGCAAAGTCGCTAGCAGGATTTACAGTTTTTCTCAGTCGCTTTGGTGCATTTCTCACAACACTATTTACATTTGCACAACATTTACTTCAACCTCCACAACATTTAGTCATTTGTGCACATCATAGTAGCAGTTTCTCATTCCTTCCAACAAATTGCAAATGCTTTTGGACATCAATTGCTTTCATACAACTCTCTGCTGTTTTATAACATTATCATTTGCTTATGTCATGTCAGTCAAAATTAACTAAACTTGTGAATGCTGAATAGTCATTCCATATAAAACTAATAGTCCTCATTTCATTGCTTGAGTCATTACATACAAAAATGTTGAACTAGTTGTCAAAATCTGTCAAGCAAATTTTATAAAAAATTTTAAATCTTTTTTTTCCTGAAAATGTCTTCTAAATTGAACAATTTCTGCAAATGTGCATGAATGATTTACAGACCTATGTATGTTGTAGGTTCAGTTCCAATATGTACTGCAATATTGTTTACAATTGTGCACAGCTCTACCCAAAGGTAGTTTATGTTTGTTGTAAATAAGGGTGTATTTATTCGTTTGCACAATGCTTTGAATAAATTAGAATTGCAAAGAGCATATGCAGTAAAAATGTGAAACATACATATTCAGTGTCTTGTACTCAGATACCTCACTAAATACAGTAATGTCTAGCTTTACTGTAGTTTTCAAATGGCTGTGCAAATAGTATATAGTGCTGTCTTGAGCATTTTCAGGAAGTTTCACCAAAATCTGACTTTTTTGCATAGGAAAAAATTTACAGAGTAAACTGTCATAATGAAAACATGACAAAGCCATTTGACTATCTTGTTCATAAACAATGGTGTCAGGACTTTTCATCTTGATGACACTGACACTTTCATTGACATGAATACTTGCTTTTGAGGAATGAGCTATCCATTTTGAGCAAGTGACACGCTTTTGCAGGTTATCAACTAGGTTTTGCAGTTTGTACTAATTGTTTTGAGAAATGCATTAACTGTTGTGCAAATGTAAATAGTGTTGTGAGAAATGCACCAAAGCGACTGAGAAAAACTGTAAGCATGACTAGCAAGTCACTAACATGATTTTAGCATGATTAGCAAGTCGCCAACATGATTTTAGCATGACTAGCAAGTCGCTAGCATGATTTTAGCATTACTAGCAAGTTCCTAGCATGATTTTAGCATGACTAGCAAGTCGCTAGCATGATTTTAGGATGACTAGCAAATCATTAGCACGACTTTAGCATGATTAGCAAGTTGCTAGCATGATTTTAACATGACTAGCAAGTCACTAGCATGATTTTAGCATGACTAGCAAGTCACTAGCATGATTTTAGCATGACTAGCAAGTCACTAGCATGATTTTAGCATGATTAGCAAGTCGCCAACATGATTTTAAGCATGACTAGCAAGTCGCTAGCATGATTTTAGCATGATTAGCAAGTCGCCAACATGATTTTAGGATGACTAGCAAATCATTAGCATGATTTTAACATGACTAGGAAGTCACTAGCATGATTTTAGCATTACTAGCAAGTTGCTAGCATGATTTTAACATGACTAGGAAGTCACTAGCATGATTTTAGCATTACTAGCAAGTTGCTAGCATGATTTTAGGATGACTAGCAAGTCATTAGCATGATTTTAGCATGACTAAGTATGATTTTAGCATGACTAGCAAGTCACTAGCATGATTTTAACATGACTAGCAAGTCACTAGCATGATTTTAGGATCGTTAGCAACTCATTAGCATGATTTTAACATGACTAGCAAGTCACTAGCATGATTTTAACATGACTAGCAAGTCACTAGCATGATTTTAGGATGACTAGCAAGTCACTAGCATGATTTTAACATGACTAGCAAGTCACTAGCATGATTTTAGCATGACTAGCAAGTCACTAGCATGATTTTAGCATGATTAGCAAGTCAACATGATTTTAGCTAGACTAGCATGATTTTAGCATGATTTTAGCAAGTCGCTAGCATGATTTTAAGCATGACTAGCAAGTCGCTAGCATGATTTTAGCATGACTAGCTAGCATGATTTTAGCTTGATTAGCAAGTCACTAGCATGATTTTAGCATGACTAGCAAGTCGCTAGCATGATTTTAGCAAGTCGTTAGCATGATTTTAGCATGACTAGCAAGTTTCTAGCATGATTTTAACATGATTAGCAAGTCGCTAGCATGATTAGCAAGTCGCTAGCAAGTCGCTTTTGCATACATTATTGGATAGATAGATAGATAGATAGATAGGTAGATAGATAGATAGATGATAGATAGATAGATAGATAGATAGATAGATAAGGTTTGAAGATAGATAGATAGATAGATAGATAGGTAGATAGATAGATAAGGTTTGAAGATAGATAGATAGATAGATAGATAGATAGATAGATAGATAGATAGATAGATAGATAGATAGATAAGGTTTGAAGATAGATAGATAGATAGATAGATAGATAGATAGATAGATAGATAAGGTTTGAAGATAGATAGATAGATAGATAGATAGATAGATAGATAGATAGACAGACAGATAGATAGACAGATAGATAGATAGATAAGGTTTGAAGATAGATAGATAGATAGATAGACAGATAGATAGATAGATAAGGTTTGAAGATAGATAGATAGATAGATAGATAGATAGATAGATAGATAGATAGATAGATAGATAGATAAAGGTTTGAAGATAGATAGATAGATAGATAGATAGATAGATAATGTTTGAAGGTAGATAGATAGATAGATAGTTAGATAGATAGATAGATAGATAGATAGATAGATAGATAGATAGATTAGTTATTAGTTAGAAAGAACATAGATAGATAGATAGATAGATAGATAGATAAAGCTTTGAAGTTTAGATTAAAGATAGTTCAAAGAAAGATAGACTTTAGATCAAATGTTTGAAAGTCTATAGATAGATATGATTTTTAATATTAATTTTTAAGAAAGATAAACCAGTCTAGATAGATAGATAGATAGATAGATTAGTTATTAGTTAGAAAGAACATAGATAGCTTAAAGCTTAATTGCGTATCAATGGCTTCTAGCAGTTTACATTAAACATAGTTCAAACAAACATGGACTTTTGGTCAATGAAAGTCTATGGGACTTTTTATGATTTTTAATATTAATTTTTAAGAAAACCGTAACTCAAACCAGTCTGAAAAGATATAGCACACTAAGTCAGAACAGTATGAAGATCTGACCCGAGTTTGGAGTGTGTAGCTTGAACGGTCTAGGAGGAGTTAGTGTCCAAAAAATTTGCGGTCAGAAAAATAAGAAGAAGAAGAAAAAGAAGAAGAATAATAAAATCAATTTTAAGTTGGCTTTCTTAATGAACAGGAACAAAAACAAAAACGAAAACAAAATCAATTTTAATCGTTCTGAACAGAAACGGAAACAGGAATTCCAAATTAACCGGTTAATAACGGTATTTTTATCGTTCTCTTTATTATATCAATTTGGCAGACCAAAAACATGAATTTAAATTGTGTGCGCAAATGCAACGGTGACGCATACAACGTGAAATGCCCGCGAAGCAGACGTCATAAGCAGAGCCGTTTCTGATGTGACGAGCTTAAGGTTACCAAGCACCTGGCTGTTTCATGTGCAAAGGTATGTTTAGAATCAATCCGCGTATCATTCGTCCATTCGTGTTTTGATTTAATATTGAAAGAAGAAACATGAGAAAACGGCTCCTTTTTCGTTTTTTAATTTTTTTTCCAGAAAAACGAAAAACAAGAATTCAGCTTGATTTTTCATTTTTTGTTCAGGGGTGGAAAAATGAATAAACAGCTTGAATATTCGATTTCTACACATGGGCAGAACGAAACGCCCCTTTCTGCTGATTGGTCAGCCGAGGATCAAACCATCCCTCAGTCAGTTCTTCCGAAGTTTTGCGCAGAATAATACTCCTCCACAGCTGCAGTTAAACGGATAATTAACACGTTTATTGCAACTATATTTAATATTTTTCTCATTAAACAACCACACTAACGATGGCTCGACACAACCAGTACCCGGGCAGAACCTAGACGGGGCTTTCGTCTATGTAGGCATACATTTACTTGAGCTTTGCATTAGTTGGCAGGGTTTGATGGCTGTCATTTTGATGGCAGCTTGCCCTGGTTGCCCAATAAAAAAAAAATAAAATAATAATAATAATAAATTAAGATATAAATAACTAGATTAGTTGTGCATTAAATATTTTAAACACTAATACAAAAAGAAAATAATAGTCATTGACTTGGGTGTAGGCCTAACAATCACACAAGAACTGTCATTCTGACTATTTGATAACCAGAGAACAACAGAGGTATTAAAATGCATACTCTGAGTAAAACGCACTGCCTTGTTTGCGCCACGAACTGCTGCGCACTTGCACACTGGACTGCAACGCAAACTTGTACATATAAACACTATTAACATTTACTTCACCTCACTCCATGGCAAATCTTTAAATGAATGGTATTCAGAGCATTAATAAGAATAAAAAATATAAGTAGCCATGTAAAATAAAATAGTGCCATTATAAACAACATTTATTTTAAAAGCCGAAAGGCATAGCCTGTTTGCGATTTACCTGCTAAAATATTTTTGTAAAGAAAGCTTCAGTCGGGTCCAAATATGCAAGTAAAATAACAGGCAGCATCTATACAAGTGATGATACCTTTAACCTATATGGTGTTGTACAACAGACACATTTAATTAAGCATAATAACTTTTTACTTTGATAATGAACAGTGCAGTGATATGTTGTGTGAGCACGCGAGGCGCCAGCGCCATCACTTCTTTCCTCAGCAGCGGAAACACCTTAATACTCTGTCATTTACAGTCATTCGAAATGAAAACAAACAAAAAAAAATGTCTTTTTATTTGTGTAAAATCAAAATGACAGCAAAATGCATCCTTTTGAAAAAAATAGAAAAGTTTCCAGGTGAACTCGTTTACTTTCGGTTTTAAAGAAGTTCGTTCGTAAACGTAGTTTACAAATGACACGAACACGGAATTTGGTTTAATCATTTGTAAACATAATGCCAAACATGTTATTAAAAGGCACACTATCTATCTATCTATCTATCTATCTATCGCGCCGTGTAATAAAATAACGTTTATTAACCGGTATTTTTTCTAGAAAACCGTTTTCGGAACGTATTGTTCAATGAGGAACGCAAGAACAGAAACGTTATAATATCAATTCTGCTTGGAGTGAACCGAATGGATTTTTTTTTTTTTCGTTTTTAAGCCCTGCCCTGAATACACACTTCTCTGCTGCCTCTGCTCTGCTTCCGCATCCAGTGTGAAACCAGTGTAAACAGAAATGTGAAAATAGACCATTTAATGTTGTTAAATTTACTACTGTTTCTATATTAATTTTCATTGGCAAAATTCACTTATTTGTTGACTGAGGGTTCAGACTTGGATTGTAACTAGTCTTCTCAAATACTCCTCTATTGGTTGGTTCATTCATATATTAGAAGTTTCCATAATTTTGCTGGTTTATTAGTGAATGTATGGCATTTGTTCATGATGCATCATAGATCTGATTCATTGTCTTTTCTCTTTCTGTTTTCAGTCTGTGGGCATGCAGTATTACAGAGAAACAGTGTCTCATCCTGACTTCAGCTCTGAAATCAAACCCATCACACCTGAGAGAACTGGACCTGAGCTGGAATCTAATAAACAACACAGAAGTGAATCACTTATGTGACTTACTGAAGGATTCACACTGTAAACTGGAGAGATTGAGGTCAGTAACATTCACATACAAGAATCAAAATGATTAAAATCACTTGAACAAAACACCAAAACCAAAACACTTTATAGTATCTAACGATGTCTACAGAAGCTTCTTAAACGAGCTCATCCAGTAAGTAAAACTGTTAAAGTGTAAAATAAAGAGTCTTCAACATATGTTACACTAAACAATACTTTTGGATTGAACTGTTTTTAGAGTTTACCACAAAAGAAATGCAGTTTTATAAGAGAAGTCCCTGACTTTTCACGACAGGTGAGATTCCGCTTACGGCACTTCTCATTCATTCCTATGGCATCCGTAAACACAATTGAGTGTCGCACAATTCTAACTGAAATTATTTTTTTGTATTTGTTATCCTAAAAATTAATCGTGCACAGAACCTTAAACATTGAGTCTAATGCTGTAACACAGTTCGTAGAATGGGAAGGAGGAGGCGGGAACCAGCGAACATTCAAACACTTTAAAGGGGTCATCAGATGCCCATTTTCCACAAGTTGATACGATTCTTTAGGGTCTTAATCAAAAGTTCTGCTCACCCCGCCCCTCTCTTCTCTCTGTGGAAAGACAGTCTTGTTTACATTAGCCGCTAAACTTCCTAACTTCCACGCTATAAGGAAAGGCGATCGCAAATATTCATAAAAAAACACTTATACTCACTTGTGCTGTAAGTGAAGCTGGATCATGAATGATTCGCGCGAACATAGACGGATATATGTAGATCAGGAGGTGCATTCCCTTCACAAACAAATGTAATCTACTGCATCTTCAGCGGCTCAGATGTCGGGAGTAAATGACGACCACTACGTTCATTATTACATCCAGCAACACAACACATCAATCGCTCAATCTGAGATATTCTTGTCTAATTTACATCCCTGCTCCGGCAACAAAACATGGAAAGTTACTGGACTGTGACAGCTGATTTGAGGTAAGAGCTCATGTCAATCAACTATCGTGGGAGTGGCCTCTTTGGGTGTGACGGCACAACAACAGGCATCTGAGAATGGCTCGATTTGAAAAAGGGGATATTAGTTTTACAGATTAATTAAAAACCACTGCATGGATTTTTATCATTATAGGGTAGATTTGTACATACACTGACAACGCACATTAATGTTCAAACAACATGTAAAAGTGAACTTAGCATCTGATGACCCCTTTAATAATAAAATAAACAAAATGCAAAAGTAAAGTAGCAGCCCCTCATAGATGACTACCACACACAAAACGCAAAATAAAGTCCAGGCCTGGTCCTGTCTCGTCTTCCATTGTCATCACTCCGCCTTTTATCCTTCCAAAGCTCCTCCGTGGGACTTGAGACTGGTGAGTGGCGCAGGTGTCGCTCATTATCATTAAACTCCACCGACCTCATTCCATTCCCATGGCTCTCAGCCCCACCCCACTCATCACAGATGAGTATTAAAAAAATAAATAATCACAGAACAATACAAAATGGAGTCTACAAACATGATTTTGTTGTCCTCTTTCTTCTTAAAAAGAGAAAAAGAAAGGAAATATTGGTCCATCCAATCCTGAGATTGTGTAGAAATTAAGTAGAGTTCCACCTCTTTATCAAAGAGCTAGGGGATTGTCCCGAGTGAGGTGTGATCCCCAACTGTGAGGTGCAGGCCGTGCTACACACTTTTTTCCACCATGTTTGATCAGGTGACTTTGAGGAATACAAAAAGGCCAGATTCAAACTATGGAAATCAAATAGGAAGCCAAGAGACATTATAGTCTGATTCTGGGGGGATATTACATCACTGCAGATTCCCAGTGCATGTGACAAATCCTGCAGCTCATCACAGAGTACTAGCAGAAAAGCCAGGGAGTCATGAGTACCAAGACCACACTCCCACATGAGCTGATTGAATTCAAGTTTGCCTCAGTTTGAGGCACCAATCATCAGCCAAAAGCATAGGATTCTGGACTCAGAGGGTATTTTGGACACATCACTCACTGTCATTGGCAGAGGTGTGCATGGCTCTGAAACCCATGGCAGGCAGCCCAGATGACATCCCCGATGGGCAGTCAGGGTTTGCTAGTCAAGTTCAGTGTAAAAAGGACCAGTCCAGCCACTTTAGACTCATTAAAATTTGCATATCGACAAAATTGGTCCAAGAAAAACATCACTAGCTGCTAAATTCAAATCTGTGTTCACTAGCTGGTTCTGAGCCAGAGACATGCGTGTTTTTTACAGCACTGCGTATTATAACCAATCATACATGATTCTGTTGAGTTTATAAATGCAATGGCCAATCAGAGGCGTTCAGATGAGTCATCGCTAAAAGTGTTATAGGCTAATTAGTAACTTATAATGTTTTATTAAATTCACATTACATATAAAGTCAGTCATATTAAACATATTTTATGGCATGACACATAACTGGTACTTAAGTAAAAAGACAGGTTTTTATGCATAGTTAATAGATTTCACTATTCGGCTACTTTGCTGATCGCTCATTATAGATCAACTAACATGATACAGATACAGCAGTCTAGAACTGACACTGCAGGCCCCTTGTGGTTTCAGGGGACACACTTCTAAGATGAATCTTAAGCTACTTTAATACAGTATTATTCTTTCAGTCATTTTTCACCATGTCATGAATCACTGCAATCATGTTAGTTGATCTATAATGAGCGATCAGCAAAGTGGCCTAATAGTGAAATCTATTAACTATACATAAAAACCTGTCTTTTTACTTAAGTACCAGATATAGGTGTCATGCCATAAAATATGTTTAATACGACTGACTTTATATGTAATATGAATTTAATAAAACATTATAAGTTACTAATTAGCCTATAAAAAACATGATGAAACATTCATTTGAGTTTAAATTGGCCACAGCATTCATAAGCTCAACAGAATCATGTGTGATTGGTTATACAATTTTCGTCTTCCAGAATTAAAATCTACATCGACACAAAATCCCAGTCTGAAGTGTCTGTCACACATGCTGTTGTGAATAATTAAGCAAAGTGTCTTCTGATTGGATAAGAACACACAGTGTCATGAATAATTATGAGACACAGACGTGTCATTGAAGTACTATAGTTCTTTACCACATCACAAACTATGACAAACACAGTTGTGACATCAACACGATGTAGATTTTAATCCTGGAAGACAAAAAATGTGCAAAAGCTCAAAATGAACCACTTTTCTCCAACAATTAAAATGAACAGATGCTAACATTGTCTTCTATGATGTGAAACACACCTCTGCTAAAATCTCAGAAAAAAAAAGTAGTCTGGGGTTTCATGACCCTTTAAAAACTAACTTCCCATTACCATCACTGACTGTTACCTTGTTTGTTGCACAATGTATATTCATATATTTTTGTATAGTTAATCTGTCTGTATTCTATACTGTATATTTTTGTGTAATGGAGTCTTGGAAAGTAAGTGGTGTGTGGTCTAAACATTTGAAAGTTGTATTACAGTTTTTCTCAATTGCTTAAACACATTTCTTGAAATTATGCTTTGCTTTTGCAAAACTCTGAACACAAATCCGTAACTTCTAACTCAATTCCCCAAACTTACTATATCCAGGTCAAAATGAAGCTCTCCACTCAAAACAAATCAATCTTGCTGAAAAAAACAAATGTTGCTCTCAGACATGACACACAAAAACTCAAAAACACACACACTACAACACAGTTTTACACACTGATGAGATCAATTCAAAACAATGCTGAAAAAATTAAAACCAGAAAACCATCCTCCTCCTTCTTCTCTTCCTCTTCTTCTTTAACCTCCTACTCTTCGTCTCCGAAATTGCATATTACTGTATGTGGGATATTGATTGAAAAAGACCAGATAGGATTCACAGTCACACTTTTACTAGTGGTCTGACGGAGAAAAAAAAATGGGCAAAGGCAGAAATATAAATTAGAAAGTCCACTGTCAGAATTCAGAACTCTTGTGTTGTCCTCTGTGTATATATGCTTTCTAATTGAAGGTTCATGAGATCCTGAGATGTGCCTTTGAGCTATTTCAGAGAACTGCTTTATCATTGGTTGATCTGTTGTCTCGACATTAGTGAAAGTCAGTATTCACTGGAACATTTCATGGCAAATTTACAAAAAAGACAAATGGAAATGTGTAGAATATGCTTGACAGTTTATGACAACTAGATCAAAAATTTTGCATTTACTGCAAAGACATATATGATGAGCTAATAACTTGATGTTTTGAGGGGTAAGACTATAGCACAGAGAACTATATACATGTAATACATTTTGAGCAACATGACAGTAGGACCTGATAATGTAAGAAAACCGCAGACAAATCATTTGCATGAATGTACCAAAGCAAATGCAACTTGTTAAAAAAAAAAAAAAAAATTAGAAACATTTTATGATGTGCACAAGTGACTAGATGATGTGGAGCAAGTAGTTTTCAGAATTTTATTTCTGATCTGAGAAAAGCAACAAACTGCAAACTGACTTTGGCCCTTTTATCTCCATCAAAGGTTCTGATTGGTGTGTGATAAATTTTGACTCCTAGTGTTTCCACTTGAGTAATTGTGTGCTAATTGAGCTCAAACTTTGCAGACTTGCGTAAACAATATTGAATGCTAATGCTTTCTAAATGACCACATGGTTTTAGCACTGAGAAATGTAGGGATTTGTGTGTAGAGTTTTGCAGTAACAGTTCACCAAATCTGACTCATGTGTTAAAGCAGGGGAATAGTGTTTATAGTTCAGGGAAATGGGGGTGCTGTTTGAAAAATGGCATTATGGTTTTGAAATTTTAGTTCAAAAGACTGGGTATAGTGTTTTAGCAATCGAGAAGAACTGTAAGTGTTTCTGTCCACTTCACTTATTGCCCACACAGCAGGTCAAATACCCAACCCAATATCCAATAATTTCACCTAATAATACCAAAAATACACAAACATTTAATGTTTGGGAATTACAAATGCTTTGTACTTCTATGAAGAATCAGGAAAAATTGTACATAATCCATAAAAAGTGTAAATTTGTCACGATCTCAGTGTGGTCTGCCTAAGTTTTTGTTGTCTTGTGTTTGTCGTTCGGGTGCTTTGTTGTCCTGGAGCACGTTCATTTGTTTTGACAGCTCGCCATGTGCTGCGCTGTCATTGTGGTGTCCACCCCGCCCCTCTTGTTATCCTTGTTAGATATTTTTCCCCGTCACCTGCACCCTGTTTGGTCCTAATTTTCTCCCCTTTATTAAGCCCTTGTGTTTTCTGTCTTGCGTCAGTCCGTTATTCTATGTATGGAAGCTCTGACTCTCTTGCCTTGTCATCAAGTTGCCGTTTTTTCCCTAGTCGTCATGTTTTGTTTATTTTCCCTAGTCCTGCTAGTCTAGCATTCCATTCTTTTTTCAACTTTTGTTTTTCGCTGGCATGCCCTTTAGGATTCTCTCCTGCTCTCCGCTTTGGCTCTACTCCGCCAGGATTCCCTTCTTTTCACGGCAGTTCCACCCGCTCTCTCCCTGCTCGCACGCCGCTCTCCCTCCGGAATTCAGCCGCAGCTATTCATCGCCACCCTGCCGCCTTTCGTTCCTGTGGGCTTTGCTGAAGCGGACAAGTGCTCCACGCTGGTCCGTCCAACCACTTGCTGGCTGTTATTGCTGCTTTGCTGACTTTTTGTCTGAACATTTTTGTTTTCAAATAAATATTGAATTTTTGTTGCACCTGCAATTGGATCCCGATCTCGTTCCTGACAGCATGGACTGAACAATAATGGATCCAGCGGGTGAGGAATTTGTTCACTCGGCCATCGCTCACCAAGGAGCGCTCCTTGGCCACCAAGCCAGCCAGCTGTCATCTACTGCTCAGGAGGTTGAAACCCTCACAGTCCAAATGGCTGAAGGTCAGGGGTTCCCCTCTCTCTCACCCAGCGTAAGCCCGAGCCGCATGCCAACAACCCGCCCTTGTATGATGGAGATCCTAATTCATGTCGGGCGTTTCTGTCTCAATGTTCGCTGGTGTTTGCACAGCAACCACGCCGATATGCCACTGAACGATTAAAGGTTGCTTACGTCATTACTCTGCTAACAGGAAAGGCTTGTGAGTGGGGGCTGCCATGTGGGATGCTGGTGCCTCTTTCTGCACTGATTTTGAGGAATTTCGTGCTGAGATGACAAAGCTTTTTGACCACTCCGTCAAGGGAGATGAAGCTGCTTCCAAGCTAGCGCGGCTCCGTCAGGGGGGCCGGTCAGTGACTGAATATGCCATCCTATTTAAGACTTTAGCAGCTTCCTGCGTTTGGAATGAGGGGTTGCTGCGAGCTATGTTTCGGGAGGGGCTTAATTTTGACATCCAGGATGAGATTGCTACCCACGATCTGCCCCAGGACCTGGAGGGCTTTATCAATCTGGCCACACGAGTCGAGAGTCGTCTCCGCTTGCGTCAGCGATGCTTGGTTCCTCGCTCCTCCTGGAGGCTAGAGGAAACCCTACCGTCCAAGAGCCACCCACCCCCTCAATCACCACTGGCTGAACCGGAGCCCATTCAATTGGGGCGGATTCGATTGTCTGCTCAAGAAAAACAACAAAGGCTGGTTCAGGGCCTTTGCCTCTACTGTGGGGGGTCAGGGCACTTTGCTCTATCTTGTCCTTTAAAAGCCAAGGCCCACTAGTTAACCGGGGAGTCCTGGTGGCCGTTTCTCCCCTTGTCTCCCCTCAGTCACGCACTCAATTCCCCGCCACCATTCCCATTCAAGAATCCCTCAAAGCCGGTCTCATTCGCCACTCGTCGTCCCCTGCTGGCGCTGGGTTCTTCTTTGTTAAGAAGAAGGATGGCTCTCTGCGTCCTTGCATAGATTACAGAGGTTTTAATGACATTACTGTTAAAAACAGGTACCCCTTGCCCTTAATGTCGTCTGCCTTTGAACTCTTGCAGGGAGCCAAGGTCTTCACTAAATTAGACCTCCACAATGCCTATCATCTTATCCGCATTCGTGAGGGTGATGAGTGGAAGACAGCCTTTAATACTCCCATGGGACTCTATGAATACCTGGTCCTTCCCTTTGGGCTCACTAACGCCCCCGCTGTCTTCCAGGGCATGGTCAATAGCGTGTTGGGGGACATGATTAACCAGTTTGTCTTTGTGTACCTCGATGATATTCTCATCTTTTCCCCATCCCTTCAGGTACACACTCAGCACGTTCGCCAGGTCCTCCAAAGGCTGCTGGAAAATCAGCTCTATGTCAAGGCGGAGAAGTGCGAGTTCCATGCCAAGTCTGTCTCGTTCCTGGGCTTTGTTGTTTCGGCTGGGGAGATCAAGCCTGATCCGGCTAAGGTCAAGGCTGTTGCAGAGTGGCCAGTCCCCGACACTAGAAAGGTTCTGCAGCGTTTCTTGGGTTTCGCCAACTTCTACCGGCGATTCATCAGGAACTTCGGCCAGGTAGCTGCACCTCCACCAAGGTACCGTTCACCTGGAGTGCTCAGGCTCAGGAGGCCTTTGATAATTTAAAGTCCCGGTTTATCTCTGCCCCTATTTTCTCCATTCCAGATCCTGAACGGCAATTCATTGTTGAGGTGGACGCCTCTGATGTCGGGGTAGGCGCAGTCTTGTCCCAGCGTTCCCCCAAGGATGGGAGAGTTTTTTTTCTGTCATCGCCTCAACCCAGCTAAGCGTAATTACAACATTGGCAACCGGGAGCTGCTGGCGGTTAAGTTGGCCCTGGGTGAGTGGCATCACTGGTTGGAGGGGTCAGCGCAGCCCTTCTTGGTCTGGACGGATCATAAAAATTTAGAATACATCCGTTCGGCCAAGAGGCTGAGTTCGCTCCAGGCTCGCTGGGCACTCTTCTTTGCTCGTTTTGACTTCACCCTTTCGTACCGGCCCGGGTCCAAAAACGCCAAGCCCGACGCTCTATCCCGTCAGTTCGAGCACCCGGGAGTGGAGTCTCCGGCCGATGCCATTCTCTCTGAGGGGGTGGTCTTGGGGGCCCTCTTCTGGGATGTCGAGCGGCCCTTGTGTTTTCTGTCTTGCGTCAGTCCGTTATTCTATGTGTGGAAGCTCTGACTCTCTTGCCTTGTCATCAAGTTGCTGTTTTTTCCCTAGTCGTCTTGTTTTGTTTATTTTCCCTAGTCCTGCTAGTCTAGCGTTCCTGTCTTTTTTCAACTTTTGTTTTTCGCTGGCCTGCCCTTTAGGATTCTCTCCTGCTCTCTGCTTTGGCTCTACTCCACCAGGATTCCCTTCTTTTCACAGCAGTTCCGCCCGCTCTCTCCCTGCTCGCACGCCGCTCTCCCTCCGGAATTCAGCCGCAGCTATTCATCGCCGCCCTGCCGCCCTGCCGCCTTTCGTTCCTGTGGGCTTTGCTGAAGCGGACAAGTGCTCCGCGCTGGTCCGTCCGACCACTTGCTGGCTGTTATTGCTGCTTTGCTGACTTTTTGTCTGAACATTTTTGTTTTCAAATAAATATTGAATTTTTGTTGCACCTGCAATTGGATCCCGATCTTGTTCCTGACAAAATTATTGGATTAAATGAACAATTTATTTAATTTTCATTTTATTTTTTTCCAAATTGTGAAAAATTATCCAAAGGTATTCAGACACTCTTCCTCGGTTTTCTTTTTATGAAGACATTTTGACTTTATTAAACTGTTTTCTTTTATCTTCTCTCTTTCTCTCATTGCAGGTTAAGCTGCTGTTATATGACAGATGAAGGTTGTTCTGCTGTGACTTCAGCTCTGAAATCAAACCCATCACACTTGAGAGAACTGGACCTGAGTGAGAATAAACTAGGAGACTCTGGAGTGAAAAACCTCAGTGATCTACTGATGAACACACAATTCAAGCTGGAGAAACTAGTGTTAGTATCATTATACTGTACAGCAGTGACAGTGTTATTAATTTACTGTTCAGTTTATTTTAAATGTTTTGCGTGTCTTTGGGAATGTACACGTAAAAATTATTTTTTGGCTCTTGTTCATTTTAATTGAAATGAGCTAAAGTAACATGTTTTTGAGCATTCTGTAACAATTTCATTGTGTTCACTCTACTTAATATATTTCAAATTGAAACTGGTTTAATTTATTAGTGTTGAAACTACATTAATATTGTTTTTGTTGACGTAACTGAGCAGTGGATTTGTAGTTCATTTGTAGTTCACAGCATGATTTGTAAGGAACTGCATGAACTTTGTCAATTTAGGGATGAAGTGTTATTTCATGTGTTTTTCTGTAAAGGGAAATACATGTTAGTGTTTAATGTT
>NW_026127287.1:0-25852 GCF_022985175.1 Labeo rohita | reverse complement strand
TTGAAGGGCATGTCTGAGGCGGCCTGACAAAATTCAATGTTTCATCATGTAAAAGGAAGTTGTTGTAACTCAGCCATACAATATTTGATCTGCCCCAAACTTCACTTGTTCAATAAAAGCTGGCAGTTTAAGTTACTTTTTTTCCCCAATGAGAACTATTCTGGGCACAATTCAGCCCAGAATAGTCATCAAAAGCAGAAAGTAGGTATATGGTTTCATAAATTCTCGGAAGACATTTCATAAGATATATAACAAATCATGAGCACTTTTAAAAGACTTTTATTTGTGTGTTTGAGGTTCTGATAAAGCTTGGTTTCCTTGATTTCCTGAGTTATTGTAATTGCTTGTAATGGGTTTGGCTAACCTGGAGAAATTGTTACTGTTATAGTCTCCTGAGTAAGTTTGTAATTAACTCATACAGTGCCTACAGAAAATCATCATACCCTGTGAAAACCTTTGGTAAAGATATCAGCATTATATTTGGTCAGTCTAATATAAAGGCCTTTGCAATGTTAAATGTTTTCGTTAAAGGGCGTGTCTGAGGCGGCCTGACAAAATTCAATGTTTCATCATGTAAAAGGAAGTTGTTGTAACTCAGCCATACAATATTTGATCTGCCCCAAACTTCACTTGTTCACTTGTCCGGGCCTGAACACATCGAAAAGCCAATATTCTGTTATAATCATATAATCATAGTGCCAGGAAATGACTTGTTTTACACTAACTTAAGCATGCAATGTCCAATCTGCACCAAACTTCACATGATTGGTAAGAGTCCTGGCCCGAAGACATCTACATGCACATATAAATGACTTTGACATATTCCTCCTATATTTACCACTTTAAATGCATATTGCCCACTGTTCGCTGTTTTCCTAAAGCCTCTGGGTGGCTTTCAAGTCAAACTAAACGGTTTCCATCTTACTTTTAGGGGAGGGGGTCCACTGCTCCTGTCATATTGGACTGCTTTACATCCTCATTCATCTTAAAGCAAACTTTACAGAGTTTCACATGTCACTGGGTCAACAGCATTGTTGTTCCAGGATCAACATAATGCTGACCCACACTGTAAAAAAAAAAAAAAAAAAATCTGTCATAGAAAAAAGGCACTGTAAAAAACTAGCAGCTGTTGTTGCCATAATTTTACTGTAAAAACACCGTAGCAACATTTAAGGTGTTACAGATTTAACTTAAATTTACATTTAAAAAACATATTTCATTAAATGATATAATGTTAATATACCAGCATATTGAATACTGAAATCTGTTTAGTACCTTTGTAATATACTGAATTACTACCAAAAGCAGGTGGTGATGAAAAAGTCGCATAATGAACCAAGCTCATCACAAGCAGCTTTTTCACAAGCTGAGAAAGAAAATACTAATATATATATTGTCACGAATCTGGTTGGTGTCCCGTTGTCCACTCACCACCAGATGTCACTCTCGCTTCACCTACACACTCTGACTGTTACTTTGCATCTCGAACTGCATCTCCCATCCTCCACCGCTCTGATTGCGTCAGCCCCCGTGACCAATCAGGCGTTCTATAAAAACCCCGGTCCTCCCCAGTTGCACTTCATGGATTGTTGAATCGTTGTTTTGTTATATTGTTATATTCCCTGTGTTATCGCTTCCTAGTTTCTTGTCCCGAGTTCCTAGTTCCCTGTGTTTTGTTTTTCCCGCCTGGTTATCACGTTTGGACTGTCTAGCCGCCTGCCTTTGGATTATCGCTCGTCATTAAGGACTATTCTCTCATCTCGCCTCCGATATTCCTGTTTTCCGTTCTCTGACCCTGCCTGTACGACCATGTATCTGTCTCGTCCATATAATAAAAGCTTGCATGTGGATCCGCTCGCCTCTCGTCTCATTCACCCCGTAACAGAACAATCCATCACCACAGGATCCAGCAGCTTCACCCCTGGACAATCTTCCGATATGGACACCGACAGAACCCTATACAGAATCAAACAAGGACAGCGTACACTCGATCAACACATCCATGAGTTTCTGGCCATAGCCAATTATTCCACCCTCCCGGACTGTAGTATTATGGAGATTTATTGCGACTGCATTAATGAGCCTCTAAAGGCCAAACTCAGACGCGAGGGTCCGCGCTCATCTCTGGCCACCTTTTTGAACTATGCGTTATTGTGTGTGGGCTCGCCGTGTACTGTGGGGGTCGCGAAGGGGGAACGCGACAACGCGGACACGGTAGCCCCGCACCCCGCTCGCAGATTGGTGGTTACGCCGGATCACGACGCCAAAACCAAGTTTTCCGCCTGGATCGCTCGCGAGATGGCGGCCGTGTCGGAGCGCGCCCAAGCTACGATGGCGTCAGCTGAGCCTGTGCACAAGATGGTGGCCGCGCCGATGTGCGCAGGCAAGATGGCGGCGACAGTGGAGCCCGTTCACAAAATGGCGGCGACTACGGTGCCCGTTCACAAGATGGCGGCAGCGCCGGCGCGCGCTCACAAAATGGCGGCGACTGCGGTGCCCGTTTGCAAGATGGCGGCGGCGCCGGCGTGCGCTCACAAGATGGCGGCGACGGCAGAGCCCGTTCACAAGATGGCGGTGAAAACAGAGCTTCGTCACGTCACAGCTGCCATATCAGAGCCATATAAGTTTGCAGCCGCGTTTCTCGAGTCAAGTTTCCAAGTCAAGCCAAGTTGCAGCTGTCCTTCCTGAGTCAAGTCAAGTTTTCAAGTCAGGTCAAGCTGCAGCTGTGTTTCCTGAGTCGAGTAAAGTCACAGCTACCACCCCTGAGTCAAGTCAAGTTACAGCTGCTGTTCCTGCGTCAAGTCAAGTCAGAACTGCTCTTAAGGCAAGTCAAGTTAAAACTGTGTTTCCTGAGTCAAATCAAGCCAGAGCTGTCTTTCCTGTGTCAAGTCAAGTCAGAGCTGTCGCTCCTATCTCAAGTCAAGTAACAGCCATCTTTCCTGAGCCAGAGCCCCTGCACAAGATGGCTGCCACGTCAGAGCCACTGCACAAGATGGCTGCCACGCCAGAGCCACTGCACAAGATGGCTGCCACGACAGAGCCACTGCACAAGATTGCTGCCACGCCAGAGCCACTGTACAGGATGGCCGCCGTCTCCAAGCCACTCCACAATATGGCTGCCACTCCAGAACCTGTGGTCAGCACCTGGACGCCACCTGTGGCCATGATGGCTCATGTGCTGGACACGCCTCTAGTGACGGTATGGGCAGCTAAAATGGCGCTCCTTCATGCCACGGCGGCTACCCCAGAGTCAAGTCAAGACACAGCTGTCGTTCTCCACGAGTCAAGTCAAGTCACACCTGTTCTTCACGAGTCAAGTCACGCTACAGCTGTTGTTCCTGAGTCAAGCCATGTTGTTCCTGAGTCAAGTCACGTTACAGCTGTTGTTCTTGAGTCAAGCCATGTTGTTCCTGAGTCAAGTCACGTTACAGCTGTTGTTCTTGAGCCAAGCCATGTTGTTCAGGAGTCGAGTCCCGTTACAGCGGATCTCCATGAGCCAAGCCAGGTTACAGCAGATCCTCATGAGCCAAGCCAAGCTGCTGCTGTTATTCCAGAGCCAAGTCAAACTTCAGCCGCTGCTCCAGAGTCAAGTCAGGCTACAGCTGTAGCCTCCAAGTCCAGTCAAGCTTCCAAGTCCAGTCAAGCTTCCAAGTCCAGTCAATCTTCCGCCTCAAGCAACGTCAAGGCCATCGTCCCCGCGTCAAGCAACGTCAAGGCCGTCGTCCCTGAGTCAAGTAGAGTCACTACTAATCTTCACGAGCCAAGTCAGGTCATTGCTGATCTCCAAGAGTCAAGTCAGTTCACTACTGATCTTCACAAATCAAGTCAAGTCACAGTCAATTTCCACGAACCAAGTCAAACCACAGCTGATCTTCATGAGCCAAATGAAGTTATTATTGCTGTTCCAGAGCCAAGTCACGTCTCGTCTGACCTTCCAGAGCCCTGTCATGTCTCGTCTATCTGTCCAGAGCCTCACCATGTCTCGTCTGACCGCCCAGAGTCAAGTCATGTCTCGTCTGACCGCCCAGAATCAAGTCATGTCTCGTCTGACCGCCCAGAGTCAAGTTACGTCACGTCTGACCGCCCAGAGTCAAGTCACATTATGTCTGCCAGTGTGATGGCGATCACCATCCTCAGTATGTGGGCCGCACACTACATGCCAGAGGTCACATCTGTTCTCAAGTCTGCCCTGGAGGTCCCGTCTGATCTCAAGCCTGTTCCAGAACTCCCGACTGATCACAAGTCTGCTCCAGAGGTCCTGTCTGATCTCAAGTCAGCTCCTGAGGTCATGTCTGTTCACAAATCAACCCCTGAGGCCACGTCTGTTCACCAGTCTGCTCCAGAGCTCCCGTCTGATCTCAAGCCTGCTGCAGAACTCTCGTCTGGTCTCCAGCCTGCTCCAGAGCTCCCCTCTGATCTCAAGCCTGCTTCAGAGGTCCCGTCTGGTCTCAAGTCTGCTCCAGAGGCCTTCCCCATCGGAGAAGCTGCGCCAATGCCTCCAGAGGTGTCGGCGTCTGCCGTAGAACCTCTTATGGAGGGGGCGTTAAACCACTAAACTCTCTGCTTCTCCCTTTTTTCTGTCTGCATCCTCTGTCACTGTTCTCCCCAGGTCCCAGTTTATGAAGCAGCCTCCTGTTCCGCCCCAGAGGGCTGCGGCGCCTCCTGTTCGGCCCCGGAGGGCTGCGGCGCCTCCTGTTCCGCCCCGGAGGGCTGCGGCGCCTTCTCCCCCTATTCTGTCTGCCTCCTCTGTCCCTGCTTTCCCCAGCAGCCTCCTGTTCCGCCCCAGAGGGCTGCGGCGCCTCCTGTTCCGCCCCGGAGGGCTGCGGCGCCTCCTGTTTCGCCCTGGAGGGCTGCTCCGCCTCCTGCTCTGCCTCCTGTTCCGCCCTGGAGGACCGCTCCGCCTCCTGTTCCACCTCGGAGGGCTCCTGCGCCTCCTGCTCCACCCTGGAGGGCGCCCGCGCCTCACGCTCTGCCTCCGGCTCCGCCCTGGAGGGCTCTGGCGTCGCCTATCCCGCCTCCGGCTCCGCCCCGGAGGGCTCCTGCGCCTCCTGCTTCGCCCTGGAGGGCTCCTGGGCCTCCTGCTCCGCCCTGGAGGGCTCCTGTGCCTTCTGCTCCGCCCTGGAAGGCTCCACCTCCGCCCTGGAGGGCTCTTGCTCCGCCTCCAGCCCCGCCCTGGAGGGTACCTGTTCTGTCGGTCCTGCTTCAATCTCTGGGCTTCCCACATGGACCTGGTCCTCCAGCCCTCGCCCTGTCTCGCTCCCACCCCACCGCTCCCCTGGACTGTTGTTTCCTTCGAGCGTCTGGAAGCCGCTCCTTGGGGGGGGGCTATGTCACAAATCTGGTTGGTGTCCCGTTGTCCACTCACCACCAGATGTCACTCTCGCTTCACCTACACACTCTGACTGTTACTTTGCATCTCTGACTGCATCTCCCATCCTCCACCGCTCTGATTGCGTCAGCCCCCGTGACCAATCAGGCGTTCTATAAAAACCCCGGTCCTCCCCAGTTGCACTTCATGGATTGTTGAATCGTTGTTTTGTTATATTCCCTGTGTTATCGCTTCCTAGTTTCTTGTCCCGAGTTCCTAGTTCCTAGACTGTCTAGCCGCCTGCCTTTGGATTATCGCTCGTCATTAAGGACTATTCTCTCGTCTCGCCTCCGATATTCCTGTTTTCCGTTCTCTGACCCTGCCTGTACGACCATGTATCTGTCTCGTCCATATAATAAAAGCTTGCATGTGGATCCGCTCGCCTCTCGTCTCATTCACCCCGTAACATATATATATATATATATATATATATATGTATTATTTTCGAATTTTTTGAGATGCACCTGTATACATATATATATATATATATATATATATTGTGAAAACATTTTTGTTTGTAAGTTATTTCAAAAACTAAACTTTCATATATTATAGATTCATTGCATGTAAAGTAAAACATTTCAAAAGTTTTCTTGTTTTAATTTTGATGATTAGAGCTTACAGCTCATGAAAGTCAAAAATCCAGTATCTCAAAATATTAGAATATTTACATTTGAGTTTTATTAAATGTCCATCCCTAAAGTATAAATTCCGGGTATCTCTGGTTCTTTGAAACCACAATAATGGGCAAGACTTGGCAATGGTCCAGATGACAATCACTGACACTCTCTGTTGTAGCCATTTATGAAAGTGTTTTATTTTGTAAATTTGTAAGCGTCATAAGGGCGTGGAAAATTGGATGGTGTTACAAGATATTCAGTTCTTGAAATATTTGGTTCCAATGGGTGGCGCAAGAGTGAATATTCATGAGTTTCCCCTTTTGTGGGTGTGTCTTTGAGACAACGTGAAAACGAATGGAACTGAAAAAATTAATGCACTCTCCTCTAATCGCTGCTTGTTTAATGGATTATTTGGAAAAGCTAACAACGTTTCAGTGTTAAGCATTAACTGCAACAGTGTCAAAACAATGCATTTGTGTGATATGATAAATCGTCTATAAGCCGTGCTGCTTGATTGAATACAGGCACACAACAAAACAAAAAATAAACTAATAAGCTATGCTAACCTATATGAAACAAACCATTACAAATGTATTTGTGACCAAATAAACTGTATAAAAGCTAGCTAGGTGTGAGTATCCTGTGTCATTCTTTCTTTCACCTTTAATTTTTCATATTAAACTGGATATCATGTTGAGTTATATTCAAATTCAGACACATATTTTCTCTTATTATTATTAATTTTACTTTTTTTTGAAAAAAAAAATTCCGACATTCACCTGTTTGAGAATTACCAACTCTGTCATCATTTAGTCACCCAATTGAAACCAGTATGAAATAACATTTTCAAAGTATCTTCTACAGAAGAATGAAACAACAGTTTTAAGGTTTTTTATTTATTTTTATTTTTGAATGAACTGTCCTTTTAAAATGGACCCACAAAAGCATATATCATGTTTTTTTTTATTGTATTTAATTAACAGCCAAATATATAACATTGCTTAACAGTTTAGGGAATCAGAAAAAAAGAACTACGTACTAAATATTATAATAAATAACATAGGCATAAGCATACATTGTGTCCATTCTTTGACCAAATTGAAAAACCTTTTTTATGTCATTTAAGAATGATCTGTGAAAACATCCAAAAATTCATAAGCCATAGTGTTGTTAATCATGTTTAACATTTAAAAATCTTATTAAAAATCACATTTTTTAAGCATGCATACAATGGAACCCAAATGCCTTTGTCAGCCAAACTCTGCTCTCCTGTCTCCTCCTGAGATTAATATCTTTTGAGATTAATTTAGGTTAATATTTCAGTAATTTACAAACAACATACTTTCATGTTGACATTTCTCTGATGTCATACAGGTTAACAGACATTATCCTTTTTAGTGTTTTAATTTGAAAATTGTATCGTAATTATTAGTTACATTCATTAACTGTCACTCTGACAAATACATTTAGTAATTGTAAACAAAATCAATTGTTATGAATATAACTCAAATTGAAAAGACAAGTGACATTTTATGTATGTAGAATAAAGCAATGCAAAATTAATTGACTGTCTGGTGTCAGGTGTCAGGCCTTGGCACTCAATGAAAACAGCCTCTATGTATGTCCACTTCAATGTCCAGTTCACACAATTACCAGATTCCAGTGACTTCAGCTTTCACATCTAATCTGAAACAGACAGTTACTTTACATGATGATAAATATATGTGGAAACATCACAAAAACAAATCAAAGCCATTGCCATCATGACACTGGTAATGAGTAGCTGATGGCCTATGTCCAAAAAGACTGTGCCATCAGAACAATGCTTTAAGGTTTATGCACTGTCTGATCAATTACAAATTATAATGATTACAATATAAACATTTTAACTGCAAAAAACAAACAAAAAAAAGTTACGAATGACACAACACACCAGTCTAGTTTTTATACATTTTATTTTGCTATGGATACATTTGTAGAGGTTTGTTTCATGTCTAGTCAACATTTGAAGTGGATCAAAAACTTTCATCAAAAAACAATACCGTTGTTGTTATAGAACAAGTTTGATGAACTTTTTTTTTTTGATCCACTTCAAATGTACTGCATACAATACTGCAGTAATAGTCACCGATGACAACTAGTACAGGCTAATCAAATATTCAAGCAAAAATGAAAGCACCACAAATTAAGTATACAAAGTTAAACACATCGAAGAGACACAATTTTAACCGAGCTTAACATGGGTTATTCGCTTATTGTTTGCGTTGCTTCGTGCCTGTAATTAAGCAAATCAAGCAAAACAGCTTATAGACGATTTACACAAACTATGCAATGTTTTGACACTGTTGCAGTTAATGCTTTAATGCTTAACACTGAAACGTCCTTACCTTTTCCAAATAATCCATTAAACAAGCAGCGATTAGAGTCACGTGCATTAATTTTTTCAGTTTCATTCGTTTTCAGGTTGTCTCAAAGACACGCCCACAAAAGTGGAAACTCATGAATATTCACTCTTGCGCCACCCAGTGGAACCAAATATTTCAGGAACCGAATATATTGTAACAACGGCAGTAGGCTGGAAGAAAGGGAGTGGGACAGATATAATTTTTTGACCACTTCTGTTTTTTCGTAAAATTCCTTCTTTTTCGGTTGTTATAATTTGTATCTTAAATTTATCAAATAAAATTCTAAAATAAACATATCTTGTAATGAAGTGCATTCACAACAGAGCCCGCTGCCATGCTTCCACGGCTGAGACAAAAGGCCAAGACATCAAGTCAAAAAATTATATGAACTCTGTGGATTACTTTGGATTTATATGACGGATTGTGGAGCAAGTGATTTCATGGATTTTGTGGAAACTGGACGAATAAGCAACTCCGCTGCTTCACCGTGAGTAATGGGATTTGAACGAAAAATGCTGAGCCGCCGTGCTTATTTGCTCAGTTGGAGTTGAAGATTAATTAGTGTGTTCGAAGACTTGCAAGGTAAAAGGTTACTGTTGAAAAGAATTTAAGTTAAAATGGATGAAGGGTCGGAAGTAAATGAGGAAAAACCGTTTTTAAAGTTGCTCGCTAAACGAAGAGGAAAACTTGGAGCTCTTACACGGAAACAAAATGATGTCAATAATCTCATTGAAGCTGGTAAAAATAGGAAAACAGTTAATGCACAAGTTGAAAAGTTTAATTTTATCTTGGCGGAGTTTATGGATTTACAAGTTACCGTTTAGAGTCTGTTAAAAGACCAAGACGAAAAGGAAGCGGATCATTCTGACTGGTATGAACCTAAGTTAATTCGTTTTAGAGAATTTCTTGATGGAATCAAAAGTTGGATGAGTGCAAGTGACGATGAAAAGCAAGAAGAAAATTATGAGGGTTTAGGAGATGCTGTTGGGCCAGATGATAGTGTGTCTCAAATAGAAAAAAGGCACGATCAAGAAAAGGAGGCTGAACGTTTGGAAAATGCCGCTGATGGGGACGGTGTGCATGATAAGACAGCAGAAGGAATTGTCGTATCAGAAAAAGTCACTGCTAAAGCATCTAGTGAGGCCTATAGTAAGAGCAGCAAAACGTCCAGTGTATCAGCGTCAGTAGCTTGTCTGCAAGCTGAAGCAGAGCGCGCTGCGCTTAAGGTAAAAGCAAAGGCTTTAGAACAAAAACATGTTCTGGACATGGAGGAAGCCCGTTTGAAGGCGAAAAAGGAAAAACTTGCTTTGAATACTGAACTGGCCGCAGCTGATGTGAAAGTGAAAATTCTTAATTCTTAACTGCATCAATAACGAAAAATCAAAGCAGTGTTTCAAAACAAGATTCGTTTAACTCTGAGTCTAATACATCCACTGATTATATCCTTCCTGCTATTACGCCAGCAAAACCTTTGGCCCAAGCATCAGCCCAAGCAAAATCGTCTGTAGTTAAAAGAACATCTCCTCACCGTTCTGCAAAACAAGTAGTTAAAACTGAACCAGAGGGTGCTCAATCATGCCCTGCTAACCTGAAAGATAGTGCTCTTGTAGATGTCATGAGAAAACAAAACGAGATCACTGAGATGTTAGTCAAGCAACAGTAGCTGTCTCTTCTTCCAGTAAGGGAGATTCCCATATTTGATGGTAATCCACTCGAGTACGGAGCATTCTTAAAGGCCTTTGAGCAAATGATTGAAAGTAGAACAGATAATATGCAAGACCGATTGTATTATCTTGAACAATTTACATCGGGACAACCTAGACATCTTGTGCGCAGTTACATTCACATGGATCCTCAGACAGGTTACAGCGAAGCAAAGAAACAGTTGGAATGGAACTTCAGAAATAATGGTAAAATAACATCTGCGTTCATTGATAAAGCTCTAAACTGGCCTATTATAAAAGCAGAAGATGGTCCTGCTCTGACCGTGTGAAGATTTGAAAATTGCAGCAAACATGAAGGTTATTGTGTCTAAACTGCCCTTTAAATTACGTGACAAATGGAGATCTGTTGCCTGCAATATGCAAGATGGGGCTCAGCAAAAGCCAAAGTTTAAGAATATCCTCAAAATTATCGAGAAACAAGCATGAATCATGCTTGATCCCATTTTTGGAGAAATTCAGTGCTCAGCAGATAACAGAAGAACTCCTAAAATAAAGTCGACTTCAAAGCCAAATGTAAAAATTGCCAGTAGGGGGAGCAGTTTTGCCACAGTAGTCAGCACAGACCCTGAACAATTCACTACTAAAACTGAATGCCCCAGGAAGATCAATCAATGCCTCCTTAGCTGCTGTTAGAAAATTGTGTGCATTTTGTGGGAAAGATCATGCAATGGAGATGTGTGTGTCACACCCCTGGACTTTCTAGTTGGTTTCTCCCATCATCTCCCCTGCAGTTCTGTGTATTTTGGTTTCTCCCTCATTGTCAACACCTGTGTCTGTAATCAGTCTGTGTGTATATATAGCGTGTGTTTCCCCTCTTGCTTTGTTGGACGTTGATGTTATTACCCTGTGTTCCTGTGTCTCCTGTGTTCCCCGTGGATTTATTAAATACCTTCGTTTATTTACGTCGTTGTTCGTGTGCTTTGTCTGAGCGTGACAGAACGTCCAACCGAAACAGTTTTTTCATGCTTTCCCCTCCGTTTTATTTTTCGTCATTTTTTCCACAGTCTTTTATTTTCGTTGTGTTTCCCCCATGGCTTCCCTACTCCGTCCTGAATTCATCCTCCTTCGGCTGAAGCAGGGGGATTTACCGCTCGAGGGATATACCATCATGTTCCAGCTAGTAGCTCACACCACCAGCTACCCGGACGACGCGCTCTGTGCATTTTATAACGCCAGCCTCAACGCGTCATGCAGAGCGCCGTTGTCCGAGGACGGCCCTCGAGCGGATTTCGCCGCATTTGTGGAGTGGACACTGGCGAGAAACAAACCCTCGTTCCCCGCCTGCTCCTTGGAGAGTCTCGCTAGTGCCACTCCGGACCCAGAACCCAGCCAACCACCACCCCGACACGCGGAGCACGAGCCTGAGCCCACCGCAGACGGATCCCACGCTACCAGCGCGACCCAGGAGCCATCGCCCATCGGAGCGACAGAGCGAGCGATCGCCACGGAGCTGGAGGAATTTGCGTCTGACCAGGTGCGAGAGCCGGCCACAGAGCCTGCGACGGTGGGCGTTCCTGATGGGCGTGAGGGTGCTGAGGACAGCACCGCCCACTGCACCACCACTGAGGGTGAGCAACGCCTGGATCTGGGACAAATTTTTCTGGAACAAAATTTGACTAATGTCTTTGAAGATATATATGAAGACATGCCCGCTCTCCTTCCACCATCTAAATTACCTGACTGCCTGGATTTCCCACCCACCCTCCCTCTATTGTTTCTGCGGCCTCCGTCCCGCCACCGCTGTCTCCTGGCAGCCCATCTGCTCACCCTCAGCCCACCATCTGTGCGGTGGGTTCGCCGCAGGTCTGCCAGTCTCCATCGGTGTCATGGCTGGAGGATCCCTCATCTTCGCCTCCAGCCTCTGAGTCCTGGACTCCACCTCGGCCCTCCGACCCTGCGGCTCCACCCCGTCTCTCAGCTCCCTCATCTCCACTGTCGCCCGTCGGTCCACCAGCTCCACCGGGCTCCATCGTCCCTCCGGCTCCGCCCTGGTCAGTCGTCGCCCCCACCTTCACCTCTGGACTCCACTCCTCCGGCTGCGCCTCGTCGCTCCGTCCCTCCGGCTCTGTGGACCTCCTCCCTCCCGCGGGCACAGCCTCGGTCCTCTGTTGCTCCGGCTCCGCCGCGGACCTCCGGATCTCCGCCTCCGCCTCGGTCGCCAGAGCCTTGGGCTTTGCCTGGGCCCTCCGGATCCTCGGGGTCGTCCAGGATCATCGGCTCTCCGTCTCCGCCTCGGGCTCTACCACCACCTGCTCCGCCTCCGTCGGTCGGCCCCATGGAGTCGTTAGCCTTTCCTCCACCATGGCTCCTCCCTCCATCGGCTCCACCGTGGGGCTCCATCATGGCTGCGGTCTGGGTCTCACTTGGCTCCTCCTGCTCCAGCCCCCTCCTGTCACCTCCTTGGCTCCTCCCTCCATCATCACCTCCATGGAATATCCCGTCATCACCCTGGACTCCATCTTTTGCCCTCCTCCCAGGAGTCCGTCCTCCACCGAAGCCCCCTCCTAAGACTTTGTACATCTTGTTGTCCCTGTTTGTCAGCGCGCCTTCTGGGAGGGGGAGGTAATGTCACACCCCCGGACTTTCTAGTTGGTTTCTCCCATCATCTCCCCTGCAGTTCTGTGTATTTTGGTTTCTCCCTCATTGTCAACACCTGTGTCTGTAATCAGTCTGTGTGTATATATAGCGTGTGTTTCCCCTCTTGCTTTGTTGGACGTTGATGTTATTACCCTGTGTTCCTGTGTCTCCTGTGTTCCCCGTGGATTTATTAAATACCTTCGTTTATTTACGTCGTTGTTCGTGTGCTTTGTCTGAGCGTGACAGTGTGACTTGTTTAAACAGAAATCCAACAAAGAAAAGGTGGAGTTTCTGAAGGCCAGCGGAATGTGCTTTGGGTGCTTAGGAAAGGGGCACATGAGCAGCGACTGTCGAAGGTGTTTGATATGTCAGATTTGTAATAACAATCATCCTACAGTATTTCATATTGATAGATAAGAAGATCAAGAAAAATCAAACAAATCAAAAATTGGTAAAGTTGAATTAAAAGGATCATCACTGTCCAGTGCCCTAGTTTCCACGGACACTGGAAGCCATACTGGGGCCAGCACAAAAGATTGCACACTTGCCATAGTTCCAGTGAAAGTAAAGTTAAAAAATGGAAACAAAGCTGTACAGACTTATGCCTTTCTCGACCCAGGTAGCTCCGCAACATTTTGCACTGAGCAACTGATGACAGAATTGAATGCTCCAGGGCAAAAGTTGCCCAATAACATGCGCATAGCCCAGCAAAGAGCACAGCACCTTCTGAAAAAGTTTCGAAAGAACCTGTCATTTTACAAAGAATACAAGGATTTCATGGATGAGGTGCTCAAAAAGGGATATGCAAAGATCATACCTCCAAATGAGCTAGAGGTGGAACTTGGAAAGGTGTGGTATCTACCACACCATAGAGTTTATCACCCTCGTAAAGGGAAGCTACGTGTGGTGTTTGATTGTGCAGCCACATTTGGTGGAACACATTTGGATTCCGTCAAGGCCCGGTTGCCTTCATGTCAGATACTGAAGGTATGTTCCACCAGGTAAGAGTGGCAAAAGAAGATGTCAACTTCCTACGATTTCTATGGCGGCCTAATGGAAATATCAATACAGAGCTTGCAGAGTACAGAATGCTTGTACTCCTCTTCGGTGCTGTGTCAAGCTGTGCCACGTTTGCTCTTTTGAAGACAGCTGATGATAATCAGATGGATTATCCAGCAGATGTTATAAGCACAATCAGGCAAAACTTCTACGTTGATGACTGCTTAAAATCTGTTAGCACAGAGAAACAAGCAGTAGCTCTATATCGACAACTAACTGAAGTATGCGCCAAAGGGGGTTTTAGACTCAATAAATGGATAAGCTATAACCGCACACTCTTATCTGCTATCCCTGAAGAGAACAGAGCTAAAGGCGTGAATCAACTTGATCTCAGCAGAGACCAGCTGCCCATGGAAAGGGCTCTTGGTGTTCAATGGAACGTAGAAAGTGACACATTCAATTTCAGCATTGAAATCAAGCCCCATTCTGTGACAAGGCGTGGCATACTGTCCATTGTTAGTTCTCTCTATGATCCCTTAGGTTTTGTAGCTCCAGTCATACTTCCTGCCAGGCAAATTCTGCAGCAATTATGCAAACAAAAATTAGGATGGGACGAGACCATTCCACTGCACATGAGCCAATCTTGGCAGAGATGGCTGGATGATTTGAGTCTGTCGAACACTTAGAGTGTAAACCGATATTTCATTCCCAAAGATTTTGGAGACTTAACAGTAGCAGAATTGCACCACTTCTGCGATGCCAGCAAAGCTGGCTTTGGCGCTGTATCTTATCTACGAATTTCGAACAGCAGTGGTGAACACAAAACAACATTCATCATGGGAAAAGCAAAAGTAGCACCTCTAAAGCAAACAACTATACCGAGACTGGAGCTTGCTGCTGCCGTTTTAGCTGTGCGTCTGGATAAACTCCTGAAAACTGAGTTACAAATTCAGTTAAACAAATCCACCTTTTGGTCAGACAGCACAACAGTCCTAAGTTACATCACAAACCCTACAAGGAGATTCAAAACATTCATGGCAAACAGAGAGTCATTCATCCAGTCCCTTTCAGCAGTAGCTAATTGGAGACACATTAGTTCCAAATTGAATCTTGCAGATTCAGCTTCCCGAGGCATGAGGGCTGATGCCTTCCTTAAGTATAAAATCTGGATTGATGGCCCTGATTTCCTTGCCCAACCGCAGACCCAGTGGCCGGGCGTTGTACCAATAAGTGCCATCCAGGATGATGACCCAGAAGTAAGTAAAGAGATTACTGCAAATACCATCATGGTAGAATCAGATGAATGTCCCACCAGCAAACTCCTCAATTATTTTTCTAAATAGATAACCCTCAAAAGGGCAGTTGCATGGATACTGAAGTTCTTGGAAATTCTTCAACAACGGGTAAAAGAAAAAAGGCAAGCCCAAATTCTCCCCATTAATGACAAAATTGTCATGCCAAAGGGTAAACTGCAATGGTTAACACCCCCTGCCATGACAAGGAACAGGCTGAGAGAGCAATTGTGTGCTTTGTTCAGAGACAGTTCTTTAAAGACGACATTGCTGCACTGGCCAAAGGTAATGTGAAGAAGTCAAGCCACTTGTACAAACTGGATTCAGTGATTGTGGATGGATTGTTAAGAGTAGGTGGCAGACTTATTAAATCAGCCTTCCCCACTGAAACAAAGCACCCTGCAATTTTGCCCAAATACAGTCATGTGACAAATCTCATTCTGCGCCATGTACACGAAAGGGCCGGTCACAGAGGAAGGAATCACATGTTGTCTACCCTGCGCCGACAATACTGGATATTACATGCCAATACCGCATGCAGAAGAATCATCAAAGAGTGTATAGTCTGCCAACGACTGTTTCGAAGGCCAGGCGAGCAAAAAATGTCCGATCTTCCTGTCGACCGAATTTCTGCTGACCTTCCTCCTTTCACCTATACTGGAGTAGACTACTTTGGACCAATTGAGGTTAAAAGAGGGAGTAACATCGTGAAGAGATATGGTGTCATTTTTACCTGCTTAACATGTCGAGCAGTCCATCTAGAGGTGGCCCATATTCTTGACACTGATTCTTGCATAAATGCAATTCGAAGATTCATATGCCGCAGAGGGCAAGTCAAAGAAATCAGATCGGATAACGAAAGTAACTTTGTTAGCAGTAACCGTGAATTGAGTCAAGCTTTAAAAGAACTGAATCAAAATAAAATCCCAAACTCTCTTGCACAAGAAGGAATCAAGTGGACTTTCAACCCGCCTCTTGGAGCACATCAAGGTGGAGTCTGGGAGCGTTTGGTGCGGGCAGTCAAAAGGGTGCTCTGTTCAGTAGTGAGACAGCAAGTACTGGACGATGAATCTTTGCTTACTGTGTTGTGTGAGGTGGAGGCAATCTTGAACGACCGTCCAATTATGCTGTCTTTAGATGACCCAAACGACCTTGAAGCACTTACACCAAACCACATTCTTCAACTAAGATCCAATCCAGTCTTACCCCCAGGACTATTCAAAAGGGTGGATCTCTATATTCGTAGACGTTGGAGGCAGGTCCAATACATGGTGGACCTGTTTTGGAAAAGATGGACAAGGGAGTATCTTGTATTGATGCAGAAGAGACAAAAATGGAGTAAAACATGTCGAAACTTAGTACTTGTAATGGACGAAAATGCTCCCAGAAATTCATGGCACTTAGGACGTGTAACAAAAGCAATATCAGACTCTAAAGGATTGGTACGACGTGTGTGTGTCAAGACACGTGCAAGTGAACTAGAACGCCCAGTTAACAAGTTAAGTCTTCTCATAGAAGGAATATAACTCTGATCCTTTTGGTGGAAAACTTTGACTTTTAACTCACATATACTGATTATACACCTCACCTTCTCATAACTTACACTGTTCTACTGAAGTACGCACACACAACTTTCTGCCCTTAAAGGAAACAGGGAGAAACCATATGGACATTATATGGACATTATGAGCTTTCAAAATAAAATAGTAGAACTGCTATGAACTCTATGTACTATATGTACTGGTTGTGGTTATGAACCATAAGTAATGTATATCGATTGTAAATGTGTGACCATGGCTACTTACAGTGGGGCAAAAAAGTATTTAGTCAGCCACCAATTGTGCAAGTTCTCCCACTTAAAAAGATGAGAGAGGCCTGTAATTTTCATCATAGGTATACCTCAACTATGAGAGACAAAATGAGAAAAAAAATCCAGAAAATCACATTGTCTGATTTTTAAAAAAATTATTTGCAAATTATGGTGGAAAATAAGTATTTGGTCACCTACAAACAAGCAAGATTTCTGGCTCTCACAGACCTGTAACTTCTTCTGTAAGAGGCTCCTCTGTCCTCCACTCGTTACCTGTATTAATGGCACCTGTTTGAGCTCGTTATCAGTATAAAAGTCACCTGTCCACAATGTCAAACAGTCACACTCCAAACTCCACTATGGCCAAGACCAGAGAACTGTCAAAGGACACCAGAAACTAAATTGTAGACCTGCACCAGGCTGGGAAGACTGAATCTGCAATAGGTAAGCAGCTTGGTGTGAAGAAATCAACTGTGGGAGGAATTATTAGAAAATGGAAGACATACAAGACCACTGATAATCTCCCTCAATCTGGGACTTCACGCAAGATCTCACCCCGTGGGGTCAAAATGATCACAAGAACGGTGAGCAAAAATCCCAGAACCACACGGGGGGACCTAGTGAATGACCTGCAGAGAGCTGGGACCAAAGTAACAAAGGCTACCATCAGTAACACACTACGCCGCCAGGGACTCAAATCCTGCAGAGCCAGACGTGTCCCCCTGCTTAAGCCAGTACATGTCCAGGTCCGTCTGAAGTTTGCTAGAGAGCATTTGGATGATCCAGAAGAGGATTGGGAGAATGTCATATGGTCAGATGAAACCAAAATAAAACTTTTTGGTAAAAACTCTACTCGTGTTTGGAGGAGAAAGAATGCTGAGTTGCATCCAAAGAACACCATACCTACTGTGAAGCATGGGGGTGGAAACATCATGCTTTGGGGCTGTTTTTCTGCAAAGGGACCAGGACGACTGATCTGTGTAAAGGAAAGAATGAATGGGGCCATGTATCGTCAGATTTTGAGTGAAAACCTCCTTTCATCAGCAAGGGCACTGAAGATGAAACGTGGCTGGGTCTTTCAGCTTGACACACCACCCAGGTAACGAAGGAGTGGCTTTGTAAGAAGCATTTCAAGGTCCTGGAGTGGCCTAGCCAGTCTCCAGATCACAACCCCATAGAAAATCTTTTGCCGGAGTTGAAAGTCCGTGTTGCTCAGCGACAGCCCCAAAACATCACTGCTCTAGAGGAGATCTGCATGGAGGAATGGGCCAAAATACCAGTAACAGTGTGTGAAAACCTTGTGAAGACTTACAGAAAACGTTTGACCTCTGTCATTGCCAACAAAGGGCATATAACAAAGTATTGAGATGAACTTTTGTTATTGACCAAATACTTATTTTCCACCATAATTTGAAAATAAATTTTTTTAAAATCAGACAATGTGATTTTCTGGATTTTTTTTTTTCCTCATTTTGTCTCTCGTAGTTGAGGTATACCTATGATGAAAATTACAGGCCTCTCTCATCTTTTTAAGTGGGAGAACTTGCACAATTGGTGGCTGACTAAATACTTTTTTGCCCCACTGTATAATATGTTACTGTAATTGATCGTAAGACAACAATTAGGGGCCAGTATGTTGTAGCCATTTATATATTAAGTGTTTTATTTTGTGTTTAAATATTATTTATTTGTGTTTTGTTTAGTTCAATTTGTTAATTAAGAGAGAAATTTGTAAGCGTCATAAGGGCGTGGAAAATTGGACGGCAGTAGGCCGGAAGAAAGGGAGTGGGACATATATAATTCTTTGACCACTTCAAATGTTCTGTTTTTTTGTAAAATTTCTTCTTTTTCATTTGTTATAATTTGTACCTTAACTTTAATATAATTCTGTTGTGGAGTTATTTTTCAAATAAAATTCCAAAATAAACATATCTTGGAATGAAGTGCGTTCACAACAGAGCCCGCTGCCATGCTTCATCGGCCGAGACAAAAGGCCAAGACACCCTCCACAAAGAGAGTAAGTCACAGAAGGTCATTACTGAAAGGGCTGGCTATTCACAGAGTGCTGTATCAAAGCATATCAAATGCAAAGTTGACTGGAAGGAAGAAATTGGGTAGGAAAAGGTGCACATGCAACAGAGATGACCGCAAGCCTGAGAATACTGTCAAGCAAAGCTGATTCAAACACTTAGGAGAGCTTTACAAGGAGTGGAACGAAGCCAGAGTCAGTGCATCAAGAGTCACCACGCTCAGACATCTTCAGGGAAAGGGCTACCAGGCCACTTCTGAAACAAAAACAACGTCAGAAGCATCTTACCTGGGCTAAGGAGAAAATAAACTGGACTGTTGCTCAGTGGTCCAAGGTCCTCTTTTCAGATAAAAGTAAATTTTGCATTTCATGTTGAAATCATAATCCCAGAGTCTGGAGGAAGACTGGAGAGGCACCAAATCCAAGCTGCTTGAAGTCCAGTGTGAAGTATCTGAAGTCAGTGATGATTTGGGTTGTCGTAACATCTGCTGGTGTTGGTCCACTGTGTTTTCTCAAGTCCAAAGTCAATGCAGCTGTCTACCAAGATATTTTGGAGCATTTTATGCTTCCATCTGCTAACAAGCTTTATGGAGATGCTGATTTCATTTTCCAGCAGGACTTTAGCACCTGCCCACAGTGCAATAACCACTTCCAAGTGGTTTACTGACCATGATATTACTGTGCTTGACTGGCCAGCCACCATGCCTGACCTGAACCCCATTGAGAATCTATGGGATGTTTTCAAGGGAAAGATGAGAAACAGTTGATCCAACAATATACAGATGATCGGAAGGCTCAACAGTGCCTTCGCAGTGCCACAGGCTGATTGCTTCCATGCCACACCTCACTAATGCTGTCAAGTTACAAACAAAAAATGAACTTTTTCACAATATTTAAATTTTTTGAGATGCACCTGTATATGTATATATGTATGTGTGTATATATATATATGTGTGTGTGTGTGTGTGTGTGTGTATATATATATATATATATATATATATATATATACAGAAGGTGCACAATGTCATTCACACAAACACTGAACACCATCATGATACTGAAATAATGGAATTAACATTAATTTAACAACATCAGACGTAACATAACCCTAATGAACATAACTGATAAGAAAAAACTTACCGCTAACCAATTAATAGGTTTTACTGTAGCATTTTTACAGTCTTTTACCATTAAAATAATTTTTGCATTGCAGGAACATTTTTACTCTGTAAAATCATTTTGTTACAATTTGTTCTACTGTCCTTGAGCAAATGTGTGTATTTTATAATACTGTCTACAGGAAAAAAAAAAAGAAAATAATAAAGATAGACAGAGGCTGGGTCTTAAAGTCTGGTGTGCTGCTGGTGTGTATCTACAAAACATTAAAAACCAAATTGATTCATTCTAAGACTCACAACCAAGCGCACAAAATTAAAATAATTCTAATTTATTTTAAATAAACTAATAATTAAACTTATTTTTGTAGGGCATCAGAGCGAATCAGACAAATGGAAGATTCGATCAGAACATTTGGTTGAAACCAAAGAGCCAAATTCCACAAAGAGGCCCAGGACCATGTCATAAATCTGTCCAGGATACCCTGGCGCCAGCCAGGCTGAAGTAAGCCTAACCAACCAACTTTCACAGCTTTGAACAACTTGCAACATTAAAACAAATGAACACAATTATTGATAATCCCCACTCAGGAAGGAGATTGTCAGTATTGGGCTGAGAAACCCAAGATTAATGGTCAAAGATACAGCACATCAGGACCATCACATGAGGAAACTTTGTTGGGTGGTGCTCCCCCACCCAAGACAAGAACCAGACCGAGTTCCTTCTACATTCATTTGTTCCTCGGAACATGCCATTAGTTCACAGAATGACAGAGAGACTGTCCCTTTTGCCTAAATATGCACCAAAATTATGCTTAAAAGGACTTATGAATGAACATCAGACCATTGCATAACTCCCTACTATGTATGTTACCCACACATTTGTCTATTATGTTCGAATCACTCATTGTGCATGTCCTTTTTAATAACTATTGAATAGCTTGAGGGTTTATATTCATGTTTGGTATGTATGAGTTTGAAAATTCATGCTTTGAACGTTTCCACCGATCAATTCATTGTCAAATGCATTATATTCATGTTATAGAAATCATGGCCAAATTATACTCGGCAAGAGTGGGAAAATTCTGACCATGTGACTGATAAGATAACGTGCTGATTTATGTTTTGGGAGGAGAAACATAGCAGTATCCCGAGTTAAGACAACATCTAATTGGTCAAGACACCATTTTGGGATGTGTCCAAAGCTGAGTTTAAAACCACAGGAATTAATGTCTTAAACTGCTGACCTTGTTACTGTCAGGCATTCGCCACAGCCATCCACAGGCATTCTATGTTGAACTCTCCTGTGCTCTCCGGATTCCACGCAGCTCATTGACTGGACTATCATCTGCTCTATCACACAAGGACTGTCAGCTAAGCTATTTATTACCATTTGTCTCAACCTCTGTGTGTTCCCTCGTTTGTGAAATAAACGCTGGTTTGGATTGTCACTCACCTCTCGTCTCCTCTTGTGTGTGTGTGTGTGTGTGTGTGTACTTGTTTTTGCTACATTGTGTGTGTGACAGAAGACCCGACCTACACAAAGATGAGCACCGAGACACCAGCTGCAGTCGATCCTCTCATGGAGTTGGTGAATGCCTTCAAGGCGGCGTTGATTCCAACACCTCCGCCGCCACCTGCCTCAGGATGTCCCATGGCCATGCCCGCCACATTAGCGGGCAAGGCGGCTGACTGTAGCGGTTTTTCTTCTACAAGTCAACTTATACATCCAGATGCAACCACAACAGTTTCCCTCGGAGAACGCCAAAGTCACTTTCCTCATCTCTCTCTTAACCGGTAAGGCCCTACAATGGGCTAAAGCAATTTGGAGTTCTAACAACCCCATTATCAACTCTTATGAACAGTTCTCCGAGGTGTTTAGCACAGCGACCGGCACTCTCACTAGCGGCTGGAATGAAGTTGCACTTCTAGGAGCTTACCGGCAGGGACTCAACCCAGAGATCCGCGCCGCCATGGCTCTATACGATGACAGCATTGGATTGGAATCCTTTCCTTCAACGAGCTACAAGAGTTGCTCAGCGGCTAACCACCTGCCAGCCACCGGTAACCGCTCCTCAGTCCGCCTAGGTGGGTGCTAGCTTCCCAGTACCAGAACCCATGCAAGTTGATTCCACACGGCTCTCGCGTACAGAACGAAATCGTCACATCACACTTGGATTATGTTTATACTGTGGTCAACAGGGACATCATCTCCACACCTGCCCCATCAGACCCCCACGCCCGGTGGTGAGTACTATCCTGTCAGAAGTTGAAACCACTAACCTTACCTTATTACCCGTTACTCTGCATACTTCTGATCGCTCTCTCTCTGTGTCCGCTCTGGTTGATTAAGGCTCCTCCGGCAACTTTATCTCCCAGGACTGTTTGAAACAACTTCAACTCCCACGTCATCGCCATCACCAGGTTTATGCGGTCACTACTATTCAAGGAAAACCACTCAGGCATGGGAAAATACGTCACTCTTCACCTTTCATCACTCTGCAAGTTGGGTTATTTCATCAAGAGGAGATAAAGTTTCTGGTACTGGAGGAGTCCACCGTCAGCATCATTGTGGGACACCCCTGGCTACGTCTACACCGTCCAGAATTACAGCGGAGTACATGGTCTTCCAGGATGTGTTTAGCAAGCAAGCAGCCACCCATCTACAAACCTCATTGGCCATGGGACTGCGCTATTGACTTGCTGCCTGGAGCTCAACTACCCAAGGGAAGGGTTTATCCACTGTCCATCCCGGAGCACCAGGCGATGGAGGATTACATTGCAGAGGCCCTTAATCAAGGATCCATCCGACCATCTACCTCACCGGCCGCTTCGAGCTGCTTCTTCATGGGTAAGAAGGATGGAGGTCTCCGCCCATGCATTGATTACCGGCAACTCAACTCGCAGATCATTCAACAACCCTATCTGCTCCCCTTGGTTCCTGCAGCCCTCGAGGAGCTTCGTGGAGCCCAGGTGTTCTCATGGACCAGGGGAAAGTCGATGCTATCCAGAAGTGGCCACAACCCAACGTTTCCTAGGATTCACCAACTTCTGCCGTCGATTCATCAAGGGATACAGCTCCATTGACCTCCCTCCTGCGGGGTAAACCCAAACACCTCACCTGGAACCCTGCTGCCCACGAAGCATTCCAACATCTCAAGCACCTCTTCAGCACTGCACCCTTATTGCACCATCCTGATCCAGAACTCCCGTTCACGGTTGAAGTTGACGCCTCCACCACTGGAGTGGGTGCAGTGCTTTCTCAAGCGGTCGGTGAGCCTGCTATCCCTGTGCTTTCTATTCACGTAAGCTGTCTCCGGCGAAGCAAAACTACGACCGAGAACTGCTTGCCATCAAACTGGCCCTGGAGGAGTGGCGTCACTGGTTAGAAGGGGCAATTCATCCATTTACCATCATCACGGACCACAAGAACCTTCAATAACTTCGAGATGCAAAACGACTCAATCCCAGACAAGCACGCTGGGCACTTTTCTTCACACGCTTCAGTTTCAAGATCACTTACTGGCCTGGTTCCAAAAACATCCCCGCAGACGCCCTCTCTCATCAATCATCGTCCAGCCAACCGACCCCGAACCCATCCTCCCTCCTAACCTCATCGTCAGTCCCATCATCTGGAATCTAGATCAAGACATTCAGCAAGCCACTCTCCAGGAGCCTGCTCCGCCGGAATGCCCAGAAGGTAAGATCTAAGTCCATCGCTCCCAACGCCAAGACCTTCTGGGCACAGCTCACCAGTCTCCGGGCTCTGGACATCCAGGCAGCAAGCGGACCCTCTCGCTTCTCCAAACTCGTTACTGGTAGCCCAGTATGCGCCGTGATACCATCAGGTATGTCCAGAGCTGCTCTGTCTGTGCCAGGTCTAACTCTCCCCGCATGTTACCTACAGGCAAGCTGGTCCCACTACCCAGCCCAGAGAGCCCCTGGTCCCATCTAGGCGTGGACTTTGTGACAGACCTTCCCAGCTCAGAAGGTAACACGTGTGCTGATAATTGTCGATCGTTTCTCCAAGGCATGCAAGCTCGTTCCTTTGAAGGGATTGCAGACCGCCATGGAGACTGCGGAACATCTTTTTCATCGGGTGTTCCGTCATTTCGGTATCCCGGAGGAAATGGTGTCGGACCAGGGCCCTCAATTCATTTCACATGTTTGGAAAGCTTTCTTCAAGCTGCTTGGTGTCACTGTTAATCTTTCCTCTGGATATCACCCACAGACTAATGGCCAGACAGGGAAAAAGATCCAGGAGCTCGGACGTTACCTCCGGGCATACTGTAGTGAAGACCAACACAGCTGGAGCAGGTTCCTCCCGTGGGCCGAGTATGCACAGAACTCCCTCCGCCAAGATACCGCCGGCTTAACACCTTTCCAGTGCGTACTCTGTTACCAGCCTCCGCTGTTCCCCTGGACGAAGGAGCCCTCAAATGTTCCAGCTGTTGGCCACTGGTTTTGAGAGAGCGAGAGAGTGTGGGAGTCCGCTCATCACCATCTCCAGCGAGCAGTACGCCGGGACAAGCACTTCGCAGACGCCAGGCGTAGGAGCAGCCCCCATTACCAACCTGGTGACCTGGTCTGGTTGTCCACCCACGACCTTCGTCTACAGCTATCATGCCGCAAGCTGAGTCCCCGCTATATTGGTCCATTTAAGATCCTGAGGCAGATCAATGATGTCACTTTCCAGCTTCAGCTCCCTCCCAGGTATCGTATTCATCCCACATTCCACGTTTCTCTTCTAAAACTGTTCTATCCCTCTGCCACAGAAACCCCGGGAGCTGAAGCGGGACCACCTCCTCCAGAAGTCCTGGACCAACCCTCCATCTATACGGTCCACCAGATCTTGGACTCACGGCATCGGGGGAGGCCACCTGGAATACCTGATCGACTGGGAGGGGTACAGACCAGAAGAGCGATCCTGGGTTTCCCGAGACGATGTACTGGACCCCACTCTACTGGAGGACTTTCATCGCAGCCATCCGGATTGTCCTGCCCCTCGCGGTCGTGGCCGTCCTCGGCGTCGTGTTAGGGTGTCGGGAGCCGCCCCTGGAGGGGGGGGTAGTGTCAGGCATTTGCCACAGCCACCTTCACCTGCCACGTCACCCAGAGCACCGCCCACCCGATCATCCTCACCAGAGTTCTAATCACCTGCACCTGACTTCAATCAGCCACACCCTATATTAAAGACATTCAGTCATTCCTCTCTTGTCGGGTCTACCGTTCGCACCTTGTGAAGTTTGCTCCTGACCTTATGTGTTTCTTCTGTTGAACTCTCCTGTGCTCTCCGGATTCCACATGGCTCATTGACTGGACTATCATCTGCTCTATCACACAAGGACTGTCAGCTAAGCTATTTATTACCATTTGTCTCAACCTCTGTGTGTTCCCTCGTTTGTGAAATAAACGCTGTTTTGGATTGTCACTCACCTCTTGTCTCGTGTGTGTGTGTGTGTGTGTGTATACTTGTTTTTGCTACATTGTGGGGACCAGCCTGCGGTCCCCATGGGTACAAAAGCTTATAAATCATACAGAATGAGATTTTATTTTATTATTTTTTTTTTTTATTTTTTATTTTTTTTGAGAAAGTAAAAATGCAGAAAGTTCTGTAAGGGTTAGGTTTAGGGGTAGGGTTAGGGTAAGGGGATAGAAAATACAGTGTGGACAGTATACAAACCATTGTGCCTATGGAGAGTCCCCACAAAGATAATGAACCAGACGTGTGTGTGACAGTTACTGTGCTAATAAATAGTGTTTTCACTATATTTTGGATATTAGCATCCATTACGGAGTTGTTATACGGCTCGCTCAATATATAACTGGCCGATTCAATGATCTGCTGTAAATGTAGATTCTGTTCAATCTTAAATGATTCCCTTTGAGCTAAATTGACTTCTGTAGATCCCC
>NW_026127286.1:0-25870 GCF_022985175.1 Labeo rohita | reverse complement strand
TTGTCACACATGGCCTTTCCATCTTGGCTGTATTTTTCTTAAATAAATAATGACACTGTGTGATATGTCATGTGATGACGTTTATCTGAGGATTTATTTTCCAAATTTTAAGACCTGCCAAGAACTAGACAATTATATATATATATATATATATATATTTATTTATTAATTTATACATATACATATATATATATATATATATATATACATATATATATATATATATATATATATATATGTGTATGTGTGTGTGTGTGTGTGTGTGTGTGTATATATGAAATATATATATATATATATATATATATACATACAGTGGGGCAAAAAAGTATTTAGTCAGCCACCAATTGTGCAAGTTCTCCCACTTAAAAAGATGAGAGAGGCCTGTAATTTTCATCATAGGTATACCTCAACTATGAGAGACAAAATAAGAAAAAAAAATCCAAAAAATCACATTGTCTGATTTTTGAAGAATTTATTTGCAAATTATGGTGGAAAATAAGTATTTGGTCACCTACAAACAAGCACGATTTCTGGCTCTCACAGACCTGTAACTTCTTCTGTAAGAGGCTCCTCTGTCCTCCACTCGTTACCTGTATTAATGGCACCTGTTTAAACTCGTTATCAGTATAAAAGACACCTGTCCACAACCTCAAACAGTCACACTCCAAACTCCACTATGGCCAAGACCAGAGAGCTGTCAAAGGACACCAGAAACAAAATTGTAGACCTGCACCAGGCTGGGAAGACTGAATCTGCAATAGGTAAGCAGCTTGGTGTGAAGAAATCAACTGTGGGAGCAATTATTAGAAAATGGAAGACATACAAGACCACTGATAATCTCCCTCGATCTGGGGCTCCACGCAAGATCTCACCCCGTGGGGTCAAAGTGATCATAAGAACGGTGAACAAAAATCCCAGAACCACACGGGGGGACCTAGTGAATGACCTGCAGAGAGCTGGGACCAAAGTAACAAAGGCTACCATCAGTAACACACTACGCCGCCAGAGACTCAAATCCTGCAGTGCCAGACGTGTGTCCCTGCTTAAGCCAGTACATGTCCAGGCCCGTCTGAAGTTTGCTAGAGAGCATTTGGATGATCCAGAAGAGGATTGGGAGAATGTCATATGTTCAGGTGAAACCAAAATAGAACTTTTTGGTAAAAACTCTTCTCGTCATGTTTGGAGGAGAAAGAATGCTGAGTTGCATCCAAAGAACACCATACCTACTGTGAAGCATGGGGGTGGAAACATCATGCTTTGGGGCTGTTTTTCTGCAAAGGGACCAGGACGACTGATCCGTGTAAAGGAAAGAATGAATGGGGCCATGTATCGTCAGATTTTGAGTGAAAACCTCCTTCCATCAGCAAGGGCATTGAAGATGAAACGTGGCTGGGTCTTTCAGCATGACAATGATCTCAAACACACCCCCCGAGTAACGAAGGAGTGGCTTCGTAAGAAGCATTTCAGTGTGTGTATATATATATATATATATATATATATATATATATATATATATATATATATATATATATATATATATATATATATATATATATATATATATATATATATGCTTTTTTTTTTACATTTCTAATTAAAACAACAGTATAAGACGATGTTACCAATCAAATGAAATCAGTATTAACAAAATTAATTTGTACCACAGAGGTGGCACAGAAGAACACAAAAGTGGCTTGTAGGTGTATTTTCATATGTTTAATGAGGCTCAGAGGTGGCTATGAGTGCAATCAAATTCATAAATTCATGTTGAGATTAATATTTTAAGGATAAAATTTTGAATATAGAAATATTAAATGGTTTAAATAACAGAAAAGAAGATACTTTAAAAATTAAACTAAAACTGCCAGTAGGTGGCAGTTTTAATTACTTAATCATATTAATTTGATTTCGATCGAACGGCGGATTCATTCAGGAATAAAGCAAGTTGTAGGGGAGACTAAGAACAGCATATGTGTCAGAGTTCTACCGCAGTCACCCACGCAAACCACACCCCCTGCGGATCCACCCAACCGTTCCGGATCACCTGACTATTAACGATCACCTGATTCCAATTACCACACCCCTATAAATACCCGGACGGTTCAAACACTCATTGTCCGGTCTACAGATCACATCCCTCGCGATCGCTGTTCCCACAGCTCTTTATGGACTCTGTGTGTTTCACCTGTTCCATTGGATTTTCTCACCTGGTTACCTGGACTGCTCAGATAAGATCACTTGCCAACCATATTGCCATTCACTGTTTATGTTCCTGTTTAATAAACTCACCACTGCTGTTTTATATCTACCTCCGTCTCTGCCTTCGTCTGTTGTGTGACAGAAGACCAGACCAACAACAATATGAACACCGAAGAAGCATCTGCACCGAATCCACTCGCCGAACTCATCAACGCGTTCAAAGCGGCACTTTCACCACCTCAGGAAGTCCCATGGCCCTCCCTACAACATTCTCTGGAAACGCGGCTGAGTGTAGCGGTTTTTTGCTTCAAGTACAGCTCTACATTCACATGCAACCACAGCAGTTCCCCACCGAAAACTCAAAGGTAGCATTTCTTATTTCTCTTCTTACCGGTCAAGCTCTACAATGGGCCAAAGCCGTATGGAATGCCAATAATCCCATTATTAACTCTTTCGAGCAGTTTACCAGTCATTTTTCAGAAGTATTTAGCACGACCACCAGCACTCTCTCCGTCTCCGACCAACTGTTCCGGTTACAACAAGGCTCTTCTTCGGTACAAGAATACACGCTCCATTTCCGGACGCTGGCGGCGGCTAGTGGCTGGAATGAGATCGTGCTGCTGGGTGCCTACAGGCAGGGTCTCAACCCTGACATTTGTGCAGTGATGGCGCTGTATGACGATTCCATCGGATTAGAGACCTTCCTACAACGTACAACTCGGGTATCCCAGCGACTAGCCGCCTGCCAGCCCCCTGAAACCGCTCCTCAGCCCGCAATGGTGGCAGCTTGTTCTCCAGTATCGGAGCCCATGCAAATTGATTCCACAAGATTATCCCACTCAGAACGTCAACGTCGCATTTCTTCTGGACTCTGTCTGTATTGTGGAAAACCTGGTCATCTCCTCCGGAGAGGAGCTTCTGGCTTCTCGTGGTCGAGGCCGTCCTCGACGTCGGAGAGGGGCGTCGGGAGCCGCCCCTGGGGGAGGGGGTAATGTCAGAGTTCTACCGCAGTCACCCACGCAAACCACACCCCCAGCGGATCCACCCAACCGTTCCGGATCACCTGACTATTAACGATCACCTGATTCCAATTACCACACCCCTATAAATACCCGGACGGTTCATACACTCTTTGTCTGGTCTACAGATCACATCCCTCGCGATCGCTGTTCCCACAGCTCTTTATGGACTCTGTGTGTTTCACCTGTTCCATTGGATTTTCTCACCTGGTTACCTGGACTGCTCAGATAAGATCACTTGCCAACCATATTGCCATTCACTGTTTACGTTCCTGTTTAATAAACTCACCACTGCTGTTTTATATCTATCTCCGTCTGCCTTCGTCTGTTGTGTGACAATATGTACTTAATATTACCATATCGTAGAATATTCTTGTATTTCACCTTTACTTGTTACCCAAGTTCTAGTGGGTCCCATAGTGGCTCTAATATAAAAGATTAAAGTAATTGTGAAAATGTAAAAAAATATATACTGTGTACATATACTGTAATAAGTGATTAAAACATTTATCACCGTCAATACTTATGCATTTAATTTGTCTGCAACTTTCTGCCAGCCCTCTCTTCAGGCTTTTGCAGCCTTTAAGGTGTTCTCTGGCGTTTTTAAATTTTGGAACTCGCCATAGCCCTCCATCAAGGGTTCTTGCTCTGCCACTGAGAAAAAGTGAGGGTGCTCTTTGTCCATTGTAAGCAACCAATGAGAGCGTTGCTGATCGGTGTTTCTACTATCAATACATAGCACTTTTTAAACCAGCGCAGGAACGCGCAGGAATGCGCAATGACCTCAGATAACACAATCCAGCCATACTAATCATCAACGACAGGTCTGTTCGAAGAACCTAATTAGCCAGATAGTGATTAGCTGGATTATATCATCTCAGATGTGTCTTTTGATCTCGGATGTAATAAGCAACATATGAAGAACGGGCCCCTGGAAGCTGTGAGATATGGCTCAGAAGTCAGTCATTACTTTTCATTCAGAAATGTTTAGGTTAATACAAAAATTGCACACTGTCCCGTTGAATGCATGATGAATGTTTGAGCCAATATATGATGTATCATAGCTAATATGTGTAGCGAATTTAGCTCAAAGGGAAATGTATATAAATAATTACAATTAATTATGATTAATTACAATTACTTATATCAGCTGCCAGTAGTAACTGTAGCAGAATCAATTTTCCATCAACTAATCTGTTCGCTCAGCGAACATTCAGTATAATCTTTATATCAACTATAAGAAGTGATATTTTCTTAGCCACAGAAAATAACTTTCTTAAAGTACCATTGCATTAGAGCATGTAGCTCGAATCGGAATCGTAAAGGGACATTAATTTGCAAAGCAGAATCAGAATCAACACTCATGTAATTTGTGCACAAGAGTTTTATTAACGAAGGACTAACACATAACTAATCTAAACGACAAACATAAAAGCACTCATACATAGGAGAAGGGTCAGTGAGAAGCAGTTAGAGAGAGAGAAGGAACATGAAGCTATGAAGAGAGTCAGTTAACCACCTGCTGTGAAACCATCAGTGCTGTCTACAGCTTATACTAAACCTCTGTTTGTTTAGTTAAATGTACAATACTTGCATTGCCTTGGTCGTTGAACAAGTGTCCAAATGCAGTCTCTGGTGAAGGTCTTGGTTGGAGCAGTGGTGGTTTTGGAATCGTGATCGCGTTCTTCTGGGTCTGAAGAGTGATGAACTCCAAAGATGTTCTGACTCGATGGTGACTGGGAGTTTCTTCCCATGTGAAAAGTGAAGAAGAACCAAGAGCTGAGAGGGGCTCAGCTGAAGTCCTGTGATCTTTGTGGAATGGAAAGACAAGGCCGCAAGGCCTGGCGCACGCTTAGGGAAGTCCTGAAGAGTTCTAGCCCATCTTCTTAGGTTCTCCAAGAACCGCTGACTGGCTGAGGCGAGTCATGAAGATGAATTCCAGGGTTGCGTGGAACTGTCTGGCTCTTTGTGGTCGAGAGCCACAGCTCTGTATGTTGGGCCTGTCGGGCCCGCCCGGGCACGCCCTGTGCCGGCTCAGGCTCCCCGTGGGTTCCTCCACAGGGCAGCAATCAGAAGATGTTGCAGACGAAGGAGAAAGTGAAGAGAGAGAAGAAGAAGGAAGAACTACGGAGGCGGTCAACCGTTTGCCTTTAAGCTCTCTGGAGGCTGTGCCTCCAGGAGGTCCGCGAACCAATAGTAACTTTCACCCTTGGAGGGAAAGTTTACGACTCTTTGTCTGTGAGCATGGTATTTTGCATATGTAATTCGACTGGGTGTTGATGCAAAAACTACTAAGGTTTCTTAAAACACTAATATGTTGCATGGGTATCAACATCTAATTTACACCATCTTTTAGATCATCAAAATACGAATTAAAAGAGACCAAACATGACATAGGTGCTTTATACAACTAGTCATCTATCATAATGCATGCATAAAACAGTAGAAAGACAAATACGAATACAACAGACAAAAATTAAAATACAATGCAGTAATACTGTACACAATAACCTGGGCTATGTGTGATAGGAAGGTCACAGAAAGGTTTGTCTGTGAATGAATAGGAAAGAGTCTATCTCTATAGGCATTGTGTCTTTCCTATGGCAAATGTAGCATGGGCAGATGTGCATTCCTTGAAGCAATAAAACCTGTGGTATCAGATCGTTGTCCTGGCAACTGAGCCCTTTTGGGGTGTTAGTTGCTTTGGGGGGGTTTGTCTCCAGAGCTCCAGCATGTAGCTGGCCTGTTGTGTTTAAAGACTATTTGTTAAATGTAACAATTAATGTATGTCTGATTGGTCCAGACGCTACATATGGTTTACATTATTTGTGTACCTTACACAGTAGGGAAGCTGTAAGATGTTAACTTTATGTTTTGTTTTTCCTGCAGAGGATGACCTTGATGTGCAGATAGAGCTCACTCAAAGCTCCATCTATCTACAAGGTTTTGGCCATGTGTCCCCACTGACAAACTAAAACAGCTAAAAGCAGCTGGTCTCCCAGCCTGGCCAAGCTGATTTTCCAAGCTGTATTAAGCTGGCATTTTAGCTGATCACCAAGATTAGCCATCTTAAAAATTAGGCTAAAACCAGCCTGGATGACCAAGTAACGAACAGGGTTTTTTTTTCAGCAGGGTGTCAAGTAGGTATCTCTTTAAACCAAAAAAGGCTGTTTCCTCATCGGTGGACATTTGGCATCCACTTTACTTGACTTCTGTAAGTCATAAACCCTCCTCAGTGGGTATGTAATGGAGCGAGGGAGACTTGAAGCAAGAGGATCCATATGCAAGCTTTTATTAAATAGCAAAGGCAAAGACATGGTCACAAACAGGCAGGGTCGAACAATAGCAGACAGGTACAGAATAGGCAAGAGGTGAGCTGGCGAGGGTCGATGAACTGCGAACGTAATCCAAGGGGCAAGGTAAAAGGGTAATCCAGAAAAATGAGTGAGAGATCCACAGGGCTGGCAGCGAGACAGACAAAACGAGATGACCAGGCGAGAAAGCTAAACTAGGGAATGAGTAAACACAATACGATACTCCACAATACAAAACTCCAATACTCGGCTCGATGTAAGGGGAAGTCCGAGGCTTATATAGAGCGTCTGATTGGATATATGTGTGTTCGAGCAATCAGCGCAATGGGTGATGGGAAACGTAGTCTGGGGAGTGGTGCAACAGTCTGTGTAGTGTGAAATGTTAGTGAAATGCACAGTGGTGGGCAGACTGGACAGGATTCATAACAGAGTAACAGAAAGTCCAGTAAAGTGGTTTACCACTGCCCAGATGATTGGGGAACACCCTCTAGAGCAGTGGTTCTCAATCCTGGTCCTGGGGAGGCCCTGCTCTGCCCATTTCGCATGTCTCCCTTATATAACACACCTGATTGAGATCATCAGCTCATTAGGAGAGAGATCCATGAGCTGAACTAACGAGCTGATGATTTCAATCGGTGTGTTATATTAGGGAGTGTAAGGGAAACAGGTCAATTTAGCTCAAAGGGAATTATTTAAGATTTTATAGGGAATTTTATAGGGAATCGGCCAGCGATTCATTGAACAAGCCGTATAACATTAACTCTGCAATAGATACTAATATCAAAAATATAGTGAAAACACTATTTATTAGCACAGTAACAAGATCGTCAGTTTAAGACATTAATTCATATACACAAAATACAAGATACTTCTCTTTTCAATATGAATAAGAATTTATTGGATAAATTATATAAACACAAAAACAAACTAAACTTAGACAAACACACACATTCACACAGGTTGCAGAAAGAGAGAAAGTGAGGAAAGAATGAGTTAAGAAGAGTGAAAATATGAAATCCCAAATTTATAGCAATATATGCAATTGCTTAGACCTGAACAACCATCAATCATCTAATCAACCCTTGAGTTTCTCAGTGAGGTTATTAAACTTTATATTAAATGCACCAGCTCAGCTAGAATCTGGAGGTTACTTGCATTGCCTTTGTGTTAAGGGATTCCCTTCGATGACATCGTTGCAGAAAGGGGTTTCCCAAAGTCTCACTGTCATTCTGTGAACTAAGGGGATGTTCTGAGGGACAAAAGAATTTTGAAGGAATTTCAGCCTGGTTCTAGTCTTGGGTGGGGGAGCACCACCCAACAAAGTTTCCTAATGTTATGGTCCTGATGTCCTGTATCTTTGACCATTAATCTTGGGTTTCTTGCCCCAGAATTGACAATCTCCTTCCTGAGTTGGGATTATCAATGCTTGTGTTCTTTTGTGTTAATGTCGCAAGTTGTTCAAAGCTGTAAAGGATTTGGTTGGTTAGGGTTACTTCAGGCTGGCTGGCACCAGGGTATCATGGACAGATTTATTACGGTCTATTACGGTCATTTATTATGGTCTTGTTAGCCTGGGCCTCTTTGTGGAATTTGGCTCTTTGGTTTCAACAATGTCCTGATCGAATCTTCAATATGTCTGATTTGCTCTGATACCCTACAGGAGTCATGCAAAATGTACAAAGCAGGGGTGGGGACTGGAATTGAGAACCGCTGCTGTAAGTCAGTGGTTTTCACTCCTGATTCTGGGGACCCGCTGCTTTGCACATTGTGCGTGTGTCCCTTATTTAACACACCTGATTCAGATCATCAGCTCGTTAGAAGAGAGATCCTTTTACTGAACTGAGCTTAGAGAAGTCAATACTGGTTAGTGCTCTTTATATTTAGTAAAATTCTTAAAAATGAAATGCTAGTAATACGTTGCTGCCGTGGATATCCTAAATCATTGCAACCAAAGCACCTCAGCTGGAAAAATGCTGTGCTACCAAAGCGTTCTCAATTGCGCCACTGGCTAGCCGTTTTCAGAAGAGCGCCTAACATATCGGAGCGAATCAGATAAAATGAAGATCCAATCAGAATTCCACAAAGAGGCCCATGCTAACCAGACCACGTCATAAATCTGTCCATGGTACCCTGGCGCCAACCAGGCTGAAGTAACCCTAACCAGCTTTGAACAGCTTTGAACAACTTGCAACATTAACACAAAAGAACACAATTATTGATAATCCCAACTCAGGAAGGAGATTGTCAATTTTGGGGCAAGAAACCCAAGATCAATGGTCAAAGATACAGCACATCATGACTATCATATGAGGAAAATCTTTATTAGAGACTTTGTTAGGTGGTGCTCCCCCACCCAGGACAAGGACCAAACTGAGATTCCTTCTCTACCCTTTTGTCCTTTGCACCTCAGGCAAAACATACTCTAAGTTCACAGAATGGCACAAAACCTGCCTTTTTAAATATATATGCACCAAATGATTCTGAAAGAACTTTTGAGCAACTAATCATTTCTATGCATAACTCTGTATTATGTATGTGACCCACACATTTGACTATCATGTCCTAATTACTCATTGTGTATGTATTTTGAATAACTATTAAATAGCTTAAGGGTTTATATTTGTGTTTAGTATGTATGAGTTTGAAAATTCATGTTTTGAACGTTTCCACCGATCAACCTTTTGTAAAATGTATTATATTCACGTTACAGAAAACATGGTCAAATTATACTCTGCAAGAGCGGGAAAATTCTGACCATGTGACTGATAAGATAACATGCTGATTTATGTTTTGGGAGGAGAAGCATGGCAATATCCCAAGTTAAGACAACATCTAAATGGTCAAGACACCATTTTGGGATGTGTCCAAAGCTGACTTTAAAACTTCAAGACACCATAAAATTTGGCTTTTAGCTATTGGTTTTAACCATCGCTTTTAGTCATGCTTTTAGCTGTTGCTTTTTAGCTTTTGCTTTTAGTCATCGCTTCTAGCCATGCTTTTTGCTGCCGCTTTTTGCGTTCTTTGAACGCTTCCTGGCTTGCACGCCAACCACTCCTCTGAAACAAAAACAGGAGGAGAACGACCACGAACTTCCAGCCAATCAGCAACCTTGGGAAACCCCCTTTCTACAACAACGTCATTGAAGGGAATCCCCTAACACAAAGACAACGCAAGTAACCTCCGGATTCTAGCTGAACTGGTGCATTTAATATAAAGTTTAATAGCCTCATTGAGAAACTCAATGCGAGGGTTAATTAATCGATTGATGGTTGTTCAGGTCTAAGCAATTGCATATATGTATGCTATAAACTTTGGGATTTCATATTTTCACTCATCTAAATTCATTCTTTCCTCATTTTCTCTCCTTCTGCAACTCGTATGAATGTGTGAATGCATGCCTACATGTTAGATTAGTTTATATGTCGTAGGCTTTTCCAATAAATTCCTATTCATATTGAAAAGAGAAGTATCTTGTGTTATGTTTTTATAAATTAATGTCTTAAACTGTCGACCTTGCTACCTGTTACGGGGAGTGAGAGGCGAGAGGCGAGCGGATCCAATTGCAAGCTTTTATTGGTGGGACGAAGCAAAGACATGGTCGTACAGGCAGGGTCGAAAACAGGAGCAAACAGAAATAACACAGGCAAGACTTAGAGAATAATCCAATGAAACGAGCATTGTCCAGAAGGCAGGCGGCGAACAGTCAAAAACGGGGAAGCCAGGCGAGGGAACAAAGAACTAGGGACAAGGGACTAGGAACTAGGAAACTGGAAAACGTTAACAACAATAATCACAACAATAATACTCCGTGGCTTGCATGGGGAAAGACCGGGGCTTTTATAGTGACGCTGATTGGTCACATGTGTTGACGCACTCAGCGTGAAGGATACTGGGAGATATAGTCCGGGGTGTAATGCAACAGTCAGTGTGTGGTAAGGTGAGAGTGACCTCTGGTGGTGAGTGGACCGCGGAACATCGACCAGATTCGTGACACTACCGTGCTAATAAATATTGTTTTCACTATATTTTGTATATTAGTATCCATTGCAGAGTTGATGTTATACGGCTCGCTCAGTGAACCACTGGCCGATTCATTGATCTGCCGTATTAGGGAGATTCTGTTCAAATTCCCCTTGAGCTAAATTGACCTGTATACCATACAGTATTATTGGTGGAGAACGCAGGCAGTCATTTAAACATTATTTGCAAGCAGATTCAATATCAAACTTGTGTGTTTGTCTCATAAATTATATTTATTAAATTAAAATTGTATTTATTAATTTATTATTAATTTTATTAAAGTCAGATAGACTATAACTTCAATGTACCCTACCACGAGCAGTAGAAATTTGTTCAATGCTGTAACACATCTTTAAATCGTACGATAAGAAACTAACCTGATATTAGCGAAGAAATCCTCATTTCTGTTGTTAGTAGAGCGTAAGCCTTCTCTGACGAAGAAATCTCAGATTAGCAGCCCGTATAAATGGTACCAGAATAAATTAATATAAATTTGGTTGAAGAAGTCCCCACTTTTAGCTTTAAATGTGCAAGCCTTCTCTGATGAAGAAATCTCAGATTAGCAGCCCACATAAATTAATAAATTAATCTAAATTTGGGCGAAGAAATCCCCACTTTTAGCTTGTCTGACAAGGAAATTTCAGATTAGTGGCATTAAATAATCTGCATGGTGGAGAAATTCCACTTGCATTGATATTAAGACTGGGCGACAAAGAAATCTTGCTACAGTATAGTTATTCTAATGGTGATTTGAGGGATATTCCTCATATCTCTGATTATGGCCTTCTTGTAAATATTGCATATCATTGTAATCATTTTGATTATGCCCTTTACCTCAACTGTTAGCTGTTAACATCCTACTAACATTTAGATCCGTGAGTGTAAAGGGTAACGTTCACAAACCTCTTCTCTCTCTCTCCCCCTTTCTCTTGGCTTCACCTCCTGTTTGTGCCATCACCTTCTGTGAAGATTCAGTTAGGTTGGCCCCTCCTTACATACTTGGGTTTTAACTGTGTTATTTTTATTTTGACTCTATTCTTTGATTTTATCTCATTTATTTACCTTGAATACCTTAGCTTGAATGTACCAATTCAGTTAAATCACAAATTTAATTAACCCCCTGGGGTCGAAAAACGCGCAGGCGCGATTTGTGGCATTTTTTTGTGATAACGCCAAAAAGAACCTAAATTACTCTGTCATTTGTGATCGTACAGATAAGAGCAATACACCATTTGAATCTGTAAGGAATCTACTTTTATTTGTGTACACCCATAATAACAACAACACTCTGTGGTTTTGTGAAATAAAGCAAACAAACAGGGTATGCAGCTCAGCGAATACTGGTGAAAAAACCAGCATATGCTGGTAGCTATGTTTTGATGGTGGGATGCTGGTTAGGTATGTTTTGATGCTGGTTTAAGATGGTCTTTAGCTGGTCCTTTGCTGGTTTATGCTGGTCCTTTGCTGGTTCATGCTGGTCATGTTGCTGGTCAAGGACTAGCTTAAACCAGCAAAGGACCAGCTTAAACCAGCATCAAAACATACCTAACCAGCATCCCAGCATCAAAACACAGCTACCAGCATATGCTGGTTTTTTCACCAGGGCACACAGAGACATGAGAGAAGCATCTATAGATAGCCTGATATGTCTACTTTTAAATGAAGTAAGTCTTATCGAAAACAAATATTATGTGTTAAAGTAATCTGTATGAAACCAACCCCATGTCTAGTCTTTCTCGTCAGACCTAATTATTTTTAATTTGATCACGCCCACAAGCTACTTTCGGTTTGTTATTATAATCAGCCACGTGGAGGCGCAAGCAGTGAACCACCCACATCAGCGTAAACAAAGCAGTGAGCCTTGACTTCATTGTTCATCTCGGCTACTTGCATCTTGTTACTGGAAGAAGACGCGCTGTGAGGAGAAAGATTTATATTTCCCTCAGAGGAAGACCGCGATGCGATGCACGGCGAGATCCACCGAAAGAGTAAGTCTTTCTTTTATTAGCCTACTTACCTTAGTTGTTGTGTTACTGTGATATAACTTGTAGACATTATAGTAGTTAGATTTTTTCCAAACTATAATTCCTGACTACATGTGCAATCAAATGAAACGTTATGAAGTATGTTTCATTTCATTTCATCGAAATGTTTCACGACGCCAGGATGTTTTTAATATTCTATAAAATAAAAATTACGCGATATAAAAGTAATAGTTTTTACACTGTAACACTGAATGATAGTCTAAGGTTGTTTAGGCAAAACTACTGTCATATACTCTGTTCACGAATAGATGTTTATAACGTGCTTCACAATAATAAATTAGTTTCCCAGACATGAAATGGTTTTGTATTGTATAATACATACAAAGCATGTTTGTGTTCATGATTATAAATTCATATGTATGTATGTATTTATTTATTCATTTATCGTTTGTATAACAATAGGATATTAGTTTATTATTAATACTTTATTCATGAATAGATGTTTAACGTGCTAAACAATAATAATTAGTTTCTCAGATATAAAATGCCATTTTTTAAAGATAGTATAAAGCATGTGTGAGTCTATGACTACAAAACGTTACAGACGTTTTTTTTTTGTTGTTTTTTCTACTGATCTGATACCTGCACCACAGATGAATGCCACATGAAGAGTGCTGTACCAACATCAGATGTTCAACTACACCGATTTTTTTTTTTTTATTGTAAAACAATTTCCTGGACTACTGCTGATGAATTTAGTTTCTTAAATCCATGGAAAGAAGCGGCAATCACTTGAATATGAGGTATAATTTACTTGTTTCACATGATGAACAGAATCCAGAAAACAGTTTTCAGGAATGACACAAAGTCTGTTCACGTCTCTATGGTTAGATCAGTGTAGTCAATAATGTGCTTTTGACCTTCATTATGTATGTTTTGATGATACTGTGTTGTAAATAAAATACAAATAGTCTAAAACTCCATTCTTTGAAACTCTCATTGTTTCTACCTGACAGTCACAGTCTCATTGATGGGCCATTAGAGGAGGGCCTTTTGTCTCTCAGGTGTGAATCACTAAATATTTATGGCCGTTGTCACTCCCTCGCATATTCCTTTTCAATCACAAAACATGTCTTAGAAAATTTAAATCAATATATTGTTTTCTGTAAACGAGTGAATGAGATGATTTTCACATCATTTTGTAGAAAAAACTCTAGACTACCACATCTCAAAAGTCTTGTGAACTAATGTTCTGAATGTGTTTCATGGCCTTATTTCAGTAACTTTAAAAATTTAGTTTTTCACTAACCACACATAAACGTTGTTGTCTCAAAAACACAAACATGTACATTAATGTTGCTTGCATATTATTGTAGCCCAGTTTGTGCTGATTACAATGTAATTAGCCATCAATATGTTTTTAAGATACTGAAAAAAGCACAAATGTCAGGGCATGTCAAAACTTCTACAGGGTGCCAAAACACCCTCAGACCCCAGAGGGTTAAATCAATTTATTTACTTTTCCTTTTAGTTCCCTTATTGTAGTTTATCTGACCATCACTATCTTCCCTCTTCCCTCAGTTCTAGCAACTGATGTCCCCTTAATGAACTGTACAGGTTATTAGTAGACTAATTCCTGTCTCTTCTTACTCATTAGCAGTCAGTCCTATTACATGAGGTACAAGTACCATTCACCAAGCCATAGGCCCAGAGAAGACTAGAAACACTTCCTAGTGTTTCTGCTTATTTACCTTGAGGTGTTTGATGCATCCCTGCTAGCTTATCTAACAGTCTCTCTAGGTTTATGACCCTGCTGCAGCATGCCTTTGAACAAGGGACAACTGCGTAGTCATATCTCCTATCTTAAACTAAATAAGGAAAGCCCTTCCTTCTCCCTTTGTCTCTTTCTGATTTTGTTTCAGTTTTGTTTTATTTGATACCTTCATAGTGACCAAACCTGTGAACCATCAGTGTTTTGAGTAATAATTTGACTACAGGTACAGCCTGGTCATTAGCTGACCCCTGCTTACAGCCCCATTAAAGTTGCTCAAAACTTCTCTTATGCTGACCCGCACAACATCTTAGCACCCCACCTCACTAGCTGCCCCTAACCAGCTATTCACACCTTACACGGCCTACAGAGCCATTCCCTATATAGATAGCTTAATACCTCTGTACGTACTTGCATTTGCCTTCTGCATTTCCATCTCGTGTTCCCACAAGTGAACCAGCATGCCTCAAACATCCAGCCCTGCCACCCACCAGGAACACCTGGAGACCCTGCAGAGCACTGTGATGGACATCCTTCAGCGACATGAGTGGACACTTCACACCCAGCCTGGACAACCAGTAGCTGACCAGCATCATCCTCTCCTTGGCCCACACCCTCAAGGGCCTCAGACAAGAGGTAAATGAACTGAAACTGCAAGTCACAGAGCTCCAAACGGAACTTGCACCTGCTCAGCAAGAGAAGAAACAGGACAGGCACAAGGAACCTGACAGAACGGCACAACAGAAGGAAATCACCAGCCTTCAAGGGGCTCCAACAGCTGCCGGACACAGAGCAGCTTGAAAAGGCCACCAGACAAGATTTGGAAAGAGAACTGTTTCAAACAAAGTCACTGTTAAAAACAGCATACAAGGATTGTAACATTCTGGGGTCGGCTAAGGTGCCGGCGGGAGCACTCACATATTTTCCAGATGACAGCAAAACAACTTGAATTGCTCCTTCAATTTTGATTGGACACATAAAAGTAGTACATCACCTGAATCTGTACAGAGTTTACTTTTATTTGTCTACACTCACCATATCAACAAATGTTGGTTATATATACAAATGTTGGAAAATATACAGGGTGTCCTTTCAGTCTTCTCAGTCTCCGTGAATATCCAGTTGAAATGCGTCACTAAAATAAAATGTCTACTTGTAAATGAAGTAAGTTTAATCAAAAACACATATTCTGTGTTTAAGTAATCCGTATGAAACCAATGCCGTGTCTGTCACACCCCTGGAATTTTTAGTTGGTTTCTCCCATCATTTCCCCCTGCAGCTCTGTGTGTTTTGGTTTCTCCCTCATTGTCTGCACCTGTGTTTGTAATCAGTCTATGTGTGTGTATATATAGCGTGAGTTTTCCTATTGCCTTGTCAGACCTTGATGTTACCACCCTGTGTTCCAGTGTTTCTCGTGTTTCCCTGTGGATTATTAAAGACTGTTCGTTTTACTACGTCGTTGTTCATCTGTTCCTGCCTGAAACATGACAGAAGATCTGACCGAAACAGTTTTTTTTGCGTGTTTCCCCCGTTTTGTTTCTCGTTCGTTTTTTCCAGTCTTTTGGTTCCGTTGTGTTTTCCCCATGAATCCCCTACTCCGTCCGGAATTCATCCTCCTCCGGCTGAAGCAGGGGGATCTACCGCTCGAGGGATATACCGTCATGTTCCAGCTAGTAGCTCACACCACCAGCTACCCGGACGACGCGCTCTGTGCGTTCTATGACGCCAGCCTCAACGCGTCATGCAGAGCGCCGTCGTCCGAGGACGGCCCTCGAGCGGATTTCGCCGTGTTTGTGGAGTGGACACTGGCGAGAAACAAACCCTCGTTCCCCGCCTGCTCCATGGAGAATCTCGCTAGTGCCACTCCGGACCCAGAACCCAGCCAGCCACCACCCCGACACGCGGAGCACGAGCCCGAGCCCACCGCAGACGGATCTCACGATATCAGCGCGACCAAGGAGCCATCGCCAACTGGAGCGACAGAGCAAGAGATCGCCGCTGAACAGGAGGAATGTACGTCTGACCAGGTGCGAGAGCCGGCCAAAATGCCTGCGACGGTGGGAGTATCAGTGGGGCATGAGAATGCTGAGGACAGCACCACCCACTGCACCGCCGCTGAGGGTGAGCTTAATATGGATATGGGTCATAATGTTATGGACTTGAATATGGAACTGTCAGCCTGTTTGGATTTCCCACCCACCCTCCCTCCCTCCCTCCCTCCCTCCCTCCCTCACCTCTGCTTCCTGTCAGCACCTCTGCTCACCCTCAGCTCACCATCTGTGTGGTGGGTTCGCCGCGGGTCTGCCAGTCTCCAGGTGTCATGGTTGGAGGATCCCTCATCGTCGCCTCCAGCCTCAGAGTCCTGGACTCCACCTCGGCCCTCTGACCCTGCGGCTCCACCCCGGCTCTCAGCTCCCTCGGTCCTCTGTCGCTCCGGCTCCGCCGCGGACCTCCGGATCTCCGTCTCCGCCTTGGTCGCAAGAGCCTTGGGCTCCGCCTGGGACCTCCAGATCCTCGGTGTCGCCAAGGATCATCGGCTCTCCATCTCCGCCTCGGGCTCTACCACCACCTGCTCTGCCTCCGTCGGTCGGCCCCATGGAGTCGTTAGCCTTTCCTCCACCATGGCTCCTCCCTCCATCGGCTCCACCGTGGGGTTCCATCATGGCTGCGATCTGGGTCTCACCTGGCTCCTCCTGCTCCAGCCCCCTCCCGTCACCTCCTTGGCTCCTCCCTCCATCATCACCTCCATGGACTATTCCGTCACCACCCTGGACTCCATCTTTTGCCCTCCTCCCAGGAGTCCGTCCTCCGCCGAAGCCCCCTCCTAAGACTTGGTACATTTTGTTTTCCCTGTTTGTCGGCGAGAGGACACGCCTTCCGGGAGGGGGAGGTAATGTCACACCCCTGGACTTTTTAGTTGGTTTCTCCCATCATTTCCCCCTGCAGCTCTGTATGTTTTGGTTTCTCCCTCATTGTCTGCACCTGTGTTTGTAATCAGTCTGTGTGTGTGTATATATAGCGTGTGTTTTCCCTATTGCCTTGTCAGACCTTGATGTTACCACCCTGTGTTCCAGTGTTTCCCGTGTTTCCTTGTGGATTATTAAAGACTGTTCATTTCACTACGTCGTTGTTCGTCTGTTCCTGCCTGAAACGTGACAGTGTCCTGTTTTTTCCCTCAAAGCTCAATACCTCTAATTAGATCACGCCCACACGCTGTGCGGTGCTATTGTTATTACAAACATCCATGCGAGACTTGCGCGACAAGTGACCGCCCACATCAGCTCGTAAAACAAAGCGGCAATGCGTTGTGTCGGATACTTTAGTTTTTGGAAGAAAGCACTGAGAGGAATAAGCCTTGTATTTACTCCAGATGGGGACGCGCTGAGAGGAACAGGCTAAGCTTGTTTATCTAACAAACAACGCGAGGAGAGGATCTCTTATACAGTGTAAGTAATCTTTCTAATTGGCAGTAGATAATCTGTTAGTGTGGCATAAACTTGAACGCATTTACTAGTTGGACTTTTTCAAAACTATAATTCCTGATTAAAATGTGTGAAATCAAGTGCAACATTTTGAAATATCATAGGCAACTTTTCAATGCATCTGTAAGGCATCAGGAATGTTTCATGTTTCATAAACAAATTGACATTAAAGTAGGGCTAATGTTTAGATATAAAAGTAATGTCTAAGAATGCTTAGACCAGTCTTTACTGTTGAATACTCTGTCTGCAAATATCTGCTCAAACGTGTACATAATGTGCTTAATAATAATTTAGTTTCTCAGATGTTTGTATAATAATAAATACAAAGCATGTGTGCACATGATAGCTATACAATCACGTTTATTAACATGCTCACAGATGTTTTTTGTTTTGTTTTAGTTGTTTGTGATCTGATACCTGCACAACAGATGAATCCTGCAAACTTTTCCTCTGAGCGCGCTGTACCAACATCAGATCTTCATCTACACTGATATTCTATTGGTAAAACAAGTTCCTTGACTACTGATGATTTGTTTTGCAAGCACTTAAATATCAGGTATAATTTACTTGTTTCACTTGTTGAACAGAATTCAGAAAACAGTTTTCAGGAATTACACAGCGTCTGTTCACCTATCTGTGGTTAGATCAGTGTGACCTCCATAATGTATGTTTATATTATACTGTGTTGTAAATAAAATACAGATAGTCTAAAACTCCAATCTTTGAATCTTCTCACATTGTTTCTTACCTGACAGTCAGTCTCACTGATGGGCCATTAGGGGACATCCTTTTGTCTCTCAGGTGTGAATCACTAAATGCTTAACGGCCATTGTCACTCCCTCACATATTCCCTTTTAATCACAAAACGCATCTTAGAAAATTTAAATAAGTATGCTGCTTTTTGTGAACGACTGAACGAGATGATTTTCATATCATTTTGTAGAAAAAACTCTAGCCTATCACATCCATGTCTCAAAAGTCTTGTGCACGAATGTTCTGAATGTTTCATGGCCTTATTTCAGTGACTTAAAAATTTTAGTTTTTCACTAACCACACATAAACACTTATTTCTCAAAAGCACAAACATCTACGTTCACGTTGCTTACATATTATTGTAGCCCAGTTTGTGCTGATTACAATGTAATCAGACTTTAACTATTTATGTTTTTAAGATACTGAAAAAAGTACAAATGTCAGGGCATGTCAAAACTTCTCCAGGGCCCCAAAACACCCTCAGACCCTCTTAATGAGAGAGACACTAGAGTTAAGGCCATCTGCATGCAGCCAGAGCTGAAGTCCAAACCCTGACTCAGCAATTCGGCAACATTAAAGAGGTGCTTGACATGGTTCAGAGAGAACTGAAAGAGTCTTACAAACTGTGCATTTGGTTCTTCTTCACTTTTCACATGGGAAGAAACTCCCAGTCACCATCGAGTCAGAACATCTTTGGAGTTCACTCTTCGGACCCGGAAGAATGTAATAACGATTCCATAATCACCACTGCTCCAAACCATCAAGACTTTCACCCGAGACTGCATTCGGACACTTGTTCAATGACCAAGGCAATGCAAGTATTGTACATTTAACTAAACAAAACGAGGTTTAGTATAAAAGAGGTTTAGTATAAGCTGTAGTCAGCACTGATGGTTTCACTCAGGTGGTTAACTGCCTCTTCTCATAGCTTCATTCTCTTGTCTCTCTCTAATGGCCTTTCACTGACCATTCCTCCATATATGAGTCTGTTTGTTCTGCACCTCTTACATTGCTCGCTGTTGTCTGTTGGACAGACAACAACATTCGAAGAGGGGGGATATGTAGCATCTGGACCAATCAGACATACAGTTATTTGTTACATTCAACAAATAATCTTTAAAACCAACAAGCCAGCTATATGCTGGAGTTCTGGAGTACAGTAAGGGGCAACTAACACCCCAAAAGGGCTCAGTTGCCACGGCGACCATCTGATATCATAGGTTTTATTGCTTCAAGGAATGCAAACAGAGCACACTACATTTGTCTATAGGAAAGACACAATGCCTATATAGCTGATATAGGCTATATAGATTGATATATTGCTCTAATGCAATGGTACTTTAAGAAAGTTATTTACTGTGGCCAAGAAAATATCATTTCTTAGAGTTGATATAAAAATTATACTGAATGTTCACTGGACAAACAGATTAAACAAACCACAAGTAGGATGTGTGTCCATTTGCCATTTATTCAATGGGAATACTATAATAGACTAGTGGGACGAATGTCAGCCAACCTATTAAACTGATCCCATTGATTAAACTTGTATAATAAATTGCAAGTAGACACATATCCCACTTGGCTGGTGGAGGTTGAAGGAGGGGGGTGGGCTGGTTGCCCATTTAGTAGTTTTTCTTGTACGCACTGGCCTGAAGGTGGTGGGGTGCTTTGGGGTCTCTGGAGTTGGATCCTTGCCATCTAGAGCCAACTCAAAGAGATGGTGGTGTTCCGATGCCTGAGTGGGGTTAAAGTGCAGTGCGTAAAACCAGTCGGCCGTTGCTGTGTCGTGGTACATAAACTGTGGAACATTATGACGATCCTCCGGTTTGTGGAAGTTCCTGGCCTGTACAGAGAAAAAGTACAACACAAAGGACTTAGAAGTCACACAAATAAAGATCCACCACTATTTTTCTGCACACACCCATCTGCCAAAATAGTACAAATAACTCTCCTTGTCATTATCAGTGTAACGGGACTCTTCTGAAACGTGATGGATCCAAATGCGAGCTTTATTAAACAGATCGTAGTCAAGACAGGCAGGGTCAAACACCAGCAAACAGTAATATCCAGGGCAAGGCAAAAGCGTAATCCAATGAACAGGCAGAACGTCAAAATACCAGAGAGGAGTCCAAAGTTGCAAAATAAACAAGGCAATGAAGCTAGACAAAACTATGGCAAAGAAACAAAGCAAAACTATGACTATGAAACAAAACCATTGCAATAAAAAAAAACAAAGGCAATGAAACAGGGAAAACCGCTTGGTAGAGTCCGCACAGGCAAAACAATACTTCGCAGCACCTGTTTGGCATGGCCCTCCTTATGTGGCCGCCAAACAGGAAGTAACCATAGAAGCAGCAGAGGGAGCGGTAACAGTCAGTCCATGGGTAAGGGCTCCATCTGCTGGCGTGGCATGACAGAATCCCCCCTCTAGGAGCGACTCCTGGTGCTCAAAACAACAACAGTCCAGGAGGATGGGGGAACAGAGGCAAAACGGGGTGGGACGGAGGGCCAGGTCCATGCAGAGGAGGTGGGCCTGGATCGTGGAGCAGTGACAGACAGTGAAGCACTGGAGGACCTGGACCGTGGATCAGTGGCAGACAGTGGAACCTTGGAGGAACTGGGCCGTGGAGCAGAAGTCCACCATGGTAGATTCTGAGGAGCCTGGAACCATGGCGGAGCAGGCAGAGCAGGCAGAACAGGGAGCCATGGTGGGGGAGACAGAGCAGGCAGAGCAGAGAGTTTATGGATGATTTCCTTGGCCTCCTTGGCCATGACATGATGGGCAGAGAGTTCATAGGAGGACGCCGCCCCCATAGGAGGTTCTGCAGCCGGAGCCGCCACCTCCAGGGGCACTGGCGCAGACTCATGGTCAGATGAGATCTCAGGAGCAGACTCGTGGTCAGACGAGGCCTCTGGAGCGCAGTGTGTAGCCCACACACTCAAAATGGGAACAGCCATTACAGGCAGCACAGTAGATAGTGGGATGCCTGCCGGTCTTGAGGGTGTGGGCTCTGCGTGGCTTGGGAAATGAGACGAGACCTGGCAAGGCTTTGGAAGGACGGCTAAGACCTGACAAGGCTCTTGGATGTCAGCTGATACATGACGAGGCTCTGAGGGGTCAGCTGAGACGTGACGTGGCTTTGGAAGGTCAGACGGGACCTGGTGAGGTTCTGGCATGACGGCCGTGGCTTGGCGAGGCTCTATACTAGCAGCCATGTCATGAAGAGGCTCAGGCATGGCAGCCATCTTGGCCAGGGACTCAGATGTGGCGGCCATCTTGTGAACAGATTTGGGGATGGTGGCCATCTTGTGAACAGGCTCGGGGATGGCAGCCATCTTGTGGACTAGCTTGGGGATGGCAGCCATGACAAGTGCAGACTCTGGAAGGGCAGGCATGGCGTGAGCAGGCCCTGGAGCGGCAGGTGAGAGGGCTCTGGCTTGGTAGACATGACTTTAGCTTGGCAGGCTTGGCATGAGGGGGCTCTGGCATGATGGTGACAATACCAGACATGACATGTAGGCTCTTTGGTGTGGCAGATACTGGAAGATGGCAGGGTTTATCATCAGCGATCCCCACAGTAAATGCAGAGCCACTCAGAAGCAACACAAAGTCAATGTAATGTACCAGAGACCAGTGGCGGTGGCCTTGAAGTCCACCAAGTGACACAGTTCGCAGAAATCCATAACATACTGCTCAATTGGCTGGTTACCTTGACGGAGTTGAGCGAGGTGTGATGCTGGATCCATGGTTGATCTGTGTCCAAATGCTGCTGGATCTCTGGGAGGCAAAGTATTCTGTAACGGGACTCTTCTGAAGCGTGATAGATCCAAATGCGAGCTTTATTAAACAGATCGTAGTCAAGACAGGCAGGGTCAAACACCAGCAAACAGTAACATCCAGGGCAAGACAAAATCGTAATCCAATGAACAGGCAGAACGTCAAAATACCAGTGAAGGAGTGGAAGCCTGAATCCATCTGGACCTTCATTATTATATTAATATTTGTCTAATCATTAATAAAGATTAATAATATTCCTGATTCTAATACGGTTGATTTGATGTTAATAAGGGACTACAAGTAATCTGTCTCATTCACCCTTCCTTGATCAAATAGAGTGTGTATCTTTTTCCTGCTGAGTTCTATTTTCTCCTAGGGTCAAGATGTCACGGTGTAAGGAGAGGGGTGAGAGGAAGAGAGAAAGGGGAGGGGGATCAAGAAGGACCCCTGACCTAGGAGATCCATGAGTGACCGGAACAACTGTTACAAAGGTCTAAGAGTTTTAACCAGATATTAAAGTAAACTTTAGTTCATTTCGTATGCTTTTTCCTTGATGCTGTCCGCATAGTGGGATGTGTAACCAACCATACTGATAAGAGCCCTGCCAGGACTAGCCAACCTTGGAAGATGGATAAGAGTTCGGTTGTATGTGTGTGTGTATCTGTCTTTGTCTAGGAGCACAGCAGAGCTGACTACACTGGCATCCTGTTCAGAAATAGGTCTCTGGAGCGACCTGATAATCATGTATAGATATGCGTCCATATGTGGAGATTTACTAAGTTTATCTGGATTTGAACCAATCAGAATCTTCCTGACCCATGTATTTGCGTAGTTAGCAACTTGTGTTAGAGTATAACTACTGGTGATTGTAACATGTACACAGAGCGGCCTACAAACTCCGTCGAGAGTGTTGAAGCTGGCTTCTGCCGATTAAACTGCAAACTATCTTCTTCAGTAAAATTTTCTTCGATTGACTACATCGCTGACTCCTGGTCTTCACTACCACACACCTACACTTTGGGTTTAACTGTATTTCCCCCTACACCAGAGAGTAGTCCAAAGTAGCAAAATAAACAAGGCAAAAAATATGGCAATGAAACAAGGCAAAACTATGACTATGAAACAAAACCGTGGCAATAACAAAACAAGGCAATGAAACAGGGAAAACCACTTGGTAGAGTCCACACAGGCAAATCAATACTTCACAGCACCAGTTTGGCATGGCCAAACAGGAAGTAACCATAGAAGCAGCAGCGGGAGTGGTAACAGTCAGTCCATGCCTCTGCTGGCATGGAATTACAATCAGATATTTTGTAGAATTGTAGAAACATGACAATGAAAGAGGAAGCACTACAGGGTAACAAAAAAAAAAAAGAATTCCAATGTTCCACTTAAAACAATGAGATCTAAAACAACAATGTTCTTAAACTTTAAACCAGTACAATGATAAAACAGTAGCAAGAAGGAAAAAGTATTTAGTTTGTTTTCTGTCTTATCACAGCAACTTGCTTTTCAAAGAATGTAAACAAAACAATGTACTATTACTTAAAAGCAATTACACAAACATAGTCCCCAGACCCCTGCAAATTAAGAGATCTAATGTTCAGTTTCCCCTTGTTTTGCCTTAGGCTGCGTTTACACTAGTGCGTATTCATTTTAAAATGCTTAACCTTTGCTAAGGTTACGCTTTATTTTGATAGTCCACGTTAGACATTCTACTAATTATAAGTAACTTTGCAACTACATGTCAACTAATTCTCAGAGCAGACTGTTAGGTTAGGTTTAGGGTTAGTAGAATAAGTTGACATATACTTGCAAAGTTTAGAAGAGTGTTAGAAGATATTAAGCAGACAGTCTCTAATGACTGGTTGACATGCAGTTGCAAAGTTACTTACTGTTAGTAGAATGTCTGAAGTAGACTATCAAAATAAAGTGTTACCCTTTACACTACTCTGGTGTTTTCGACCCTCAAAAATGGAGACTTTCGAAAATTTTGCAGACCCCGTTTTAGTTTGAAAACTCCGGGGTTGGGTTTCAGTGTAAATGGACCAAAACGGAGACTTTTGAAAATGATGGCGTGGCTGCCCACATTTACTCTGCCTATCCTTGATGATCATGTAAACAATAACATCATGCTCATTGTTGTACACCATTGATATGTATAGGTAGATGCCCCATTCGACTGCTTCAAGCACGTAGACACGTCCGTCATCTAAATAATAGGGCATCTACCTATACATATCTATGATTGTACTTGCATAAATGATCATGTGACATGCATGTTCAGTTGTGTAGTGTAGACGGAGATCGTTTCTAAAACGCAGCAAAAACACCAGTGTAGATGAGGATCGTTTTCATTTTAAAATGCCATTTTAAGGGCCTGTTACATCCCTAAATGTCCTCGTGGGAGTGCTCGTATTTCTTTTTTTTCCCCCTTTGTCTCTCTTGTTCATTCTTGCCCCTATTGATCTTTTTAGGCTGCGTGCCATGACTGCGGATTGGCTCCGTAAGCTGTCAGTCATCATTATTCAGACGTGACGTGGACCTATCTCCTGCGAGTGAAGTTTTTACCGGCAGAATTAAAAGGACGCTGGAAGGATTGAATGGGGAGTGCTGTTTCTTTAGCTCCTGGACTTTTGTGGGGTTTTTTTGATTGTTTTTGTTTGTTTTGATTTATGCCGAAATTTTTTTTTGTGTCTTGTTTGGACATCTATTAAACTTTGCCATTTTTCGATTTGTTGCTTTGTTTTTTTTTTTGGATGGCGTTGCTCTCTGAGCTTTGTTGAGCTACTGCTCTTTGATGTTTACTCTTTACCCAAGAGGAAGGTGGATAGGGAAGATGTCGTACGACTTCCATTGTGCAACACTTGTGTATAGAGACCTCAGGTAAGAGGTGAACGCCACCTTTTGTATGTTTTTGTTTTGTTAGCCAAGAGTAGGGAAGCATACGGCGCTTGGCGCTGAAGATTTCTTTTCTTTTTTTTTTTTTTAACCCTTTAGCTAGGTTAGAGGTTGGAAATAAGGTAGACTTTTTTTTTTTTTAGTTTATTTCTTTTCTTTGGCATCACTAGCATCCCCTTTTCTCTTGGGTTATTTTTGTTTTGGTTTTCTTTTCCCAACATTGTAAAAACTTTGTATATTTTGGTTGTTTCTTTATTTATATACTTTTGTAAATGTACCTTTTTTTTGTAAATATATTTTGTATTTTTCTTTTCACTTTGTACATTAAAACCACTTTTGTTGGCAGTTCCTTTGTTGCATTTTCTCTTGTCTCCTCCTTTCTGCAACCTTGCCACAATCTCAGTGTTACTCCCTTTAACCCCTAGACCAGGACAAGTGGAGTGGCGGAGCTGATGCTGAAGCGGAGGCCGAAGCCAAGGCCGGCTTACCACCGTTTCAGCCATTTTCACCCAGTTCTGTTGATTCACGGGAAGGTGCGCGACTGAAGGTCCGCCTGGCCCGCTTGCATTTTGAAGCACAAGAGAGAGTCCAGGCACACCAGGCTGAATTGAATTTGCGCTTGGAAATGCGCAGGCTTGAAATTGAGGC
>NW_026127285.1:191009-253133 GCF_022985175.1 Labeo rohita | reverse complement strand
CGCTCCTAATGGAGCCTCTTCACGACATGGCTGCTAGTACAGAACCTCGCCAAGCCACGGCTGTCATGCCAGAACCCCGCCAGGTCCCGTCTGACCTTCCAAAGCCACGTCATGTTTCAGCTGACCTCATAGAGCCTCGTCACGTCTCAGCTGACCCCCCAGAGCCTCGTCACGTATCAGCTGACATCTCAAAGCCTCGCCAAGTCTCATCTCAGCTCCCAAGCCACGCAGGGCCCACGCTCCCAAGCCACGCAGGGCCCACGCTCCCAACCACGCAGGGCCCACGCTCCCAAGCCACGCAGAGCCCACGCTCCCAAGCCACGCAGAGCCCACGTTCCCAAGCCACAGGTCCACAGCGTCCACTCCCTCAAGACCGGCAGGCATCCCACTATCTTCTGCGCTGCCTGTAATGGCTGTTGCCATTTTGAGCGTGTAGGCCACACACTGTGCTCGTCTGTCCACGAGTCTGTGCCAGAGGCCTCTCTTGTCCAAAAGTTTGCGCCAATACCTCCTGAGGTGTCAGCATGCTCTGTAGAACCTCCTAAGGAGGTGGCGTCCACCCATGAACTCACTGCCATGTCTGACCGTGAGTCTGCGCCAATGTCCCCGGAGGTGGCGGCTTCGGCTGCAGAACCTCCTATGGAGGTGGCGTCCACCCATGAACTCACTGCCATGTCTGACCGTGAGTCTGCGCCAATGCCCCCGGAGGTGGCGGCTCCGGCTGCAGAACCTCCTATGGGGGCGGCGTCCAATCATGAACTCTCTGCCCGCCATGTCACGGTCAAGAAGGCCAATAATGAACTCTCTGTCCATCATGTCACGGCCAAGGAGGCCTATCATGAACCCTCTGCCTGCCATGTCATGGCCAAGAAGGCTAATCATGAACTCACTGCTCTGCTATGGATGTCATTTGTTCCACTGTGGATATCTGTGCTCCTGTCTGCTCTGCCTGCCCCGCCATGGCTGCCTGCTCTGCCTGTCTCGCCATGGCTCCCTGCTCTGCCTGCTCTGTCTGCCCCGCCATGGCTGCCTGCTTTCTCTGCTCCACCATGGCTCCAGGCTCCTCCGAATCAAACATGGTGGACTTCTGCTCCAGTGTACCACTGCCTGCCACAGTTCCATGGCCCATGTCCTCCAAGGTTCCATTGTCTGCCACTGCTTCATGACCCAGGCCCTCCAGTGTTTCACGGTCTGCTACTGCTCCATGGCCCAGGCCCTCCAGTGTTCCACTGTCTGCCATTGCTCCACGGTCCAGGCCCTCCAAGGTTCCACTGTCTACCACAGCTCCACAGTCCAGGTCCTCCAGGGTTCCACTGTCTGCCACAGCTCCACGGCCCTGGTCCTCCAAGGTTCCCATTTAAGTTCCCATTGGTGGCCATTTAAGGAGGCCTAAACCAAACAGGCCCCACAAAGTATTGTTTTGCTGTGCGGACTCTACTAAGCGTTTTCTCTTGTTTCATTACCTTGTTTTTGCCACGGTTTTGTTTCTTGTCATTGTTTTGCCTTGTTTTTTTACCTTAGTTCTGTCTAGTTCATTGCCATAGTTTTTGCCTTGTTCCATTGCCTTGTTTAATTGTTACTTTTGGACTGACCTCTTGGTATTTTGACCTTCTGCCTGTTTTCTGGATTTCGCTATTGTTTTTGCCCTGGATATTACTGTTTGTTTGGAGATCGACCCTGCCTGTCTGACTACGTTGTGTTTAATAAAAGCTCGCACTTGGATCTATCACGCTTCTCAAGAGTCCTGTTACAGAAGTCCACTATATGGAGATAATTCCTGACATGTTTTCCTCAAAAACACACAATTGCTTCTCAACTGAAGAAAGAAAGACATCTTGGATGACATAGGGGTGAGTAAATCATCTGTAAAAAAATATTTCTGGAAGTGAACTTATCCTTTAAAGTTTTAGGTACTTGTGAGAGTGTTTCAGCACATGAAGGACTCAGAGACATGGACAAGGTGATGTAGTAGCCAAAACAAAATTTCAAACACATCCACAAGTGGCACCAAAGGGTAGAAGCAGTTTCAAGGGTCCAACAATAGTTTCACTTTCAGAGCACAAATAATCTGCGGTCCAGGGTTTAGTTTCCAGAGGGGCTACTTATACCATTATCAATATGAATAAAGATCATTGTGATCAAGACCAAAAACATTCCAGTTTTACAGTAAAATAGAGCCCTTAATTATGTCATGGTTTAAGTTTTTTCTCTGTTTTTGAAGCATCTGTTTTCCTTTTGCTCTTTTTGTCAATAAATGAGCAGAGCAAAATGAGAAAGCAGTCCTCCTCGAGCAGGAAATTAAAGCTAAAGAGGAGAAGCAGCGACAGCTAGAAGAGAAGATGGAAGCAGAGAGACAGAGTAATAAAGAGAGGATGAGACAGATGAAGGAGAAGATGGATGAGGAGATGAGGCTTCAGAGAGAGGAGGCTGAGCGTGCCATGAACAGTAAACTGAGGGAGCAGGCTGATCTGCTGAAGAAGGGCTTTAAGGAGAAGGCAGACAGGATGAGGCAGGAGATTGAAGAGTTCAAGAAACGGAGCACTGAAGCCGAAACTAACAGAGCAAAAGAGTTTGCAGCGATTTTAGAAAATGCCAGCAGGAGACATGAGGAAACAATGGATCTGATGATGCAGAATCACAGAGAACAGATGATGGAAATTCAGGAGAAGAATACTAAATCTTCAAAAGGTTGTTGCATCATGTGAAATGCCTTAACTCCTCTCTGATCATCACTGAAAAGGAAATTATAAATGTCACTTCTAGTCTGCCCTATGGCTTTTATCCATAATATTAAATGTATTTTTTTGTGGTATTGCTAATTCTAAAATAAATTCTTTGTGTGTTATTAATCTTTTATTACATAGCTCTCTGAAATACGTGATTCTGACGGGTCAGTCGCACCATCCAGTGGTTTGTGATGCCTTGATAACAACCAATAAAACTGTGATAATACACCTCATGGCCTCTGATTAGCATGCTAACAGAATAACATGCTAAACTAACATACTGTAACACATGACAACAAACAGGCAATTTCGACTTCACAAAGGCATCTATCGTAAACTAGTGAATATCAAAAATCTGTACGGTCATTTCTGTGCAGATCAGACCAAACATCTGAGGCCATTTTGGACAAAATTGGACAAGGTTTGAAGTAGTAATGAGTAATGAAAAAAGTGTTTCACTTACTTCAAAATGGCAGACAAACAAAATGATGGAAACTGAAACATGAGATATTGTTGAACTTGGCCTAAACCAAAGATGGGAAAAGATGTCGATGATCCTTACCAAATTATGTGCTGATATGTCAAAACATTACAAAGATATTGCAATTTATAACAAAAGACATCTGGGGTCGTATGTACAGTATAAAGCCACTGAGATTAAAATTTTAGTCTTAAGTGTGCCAAAATTCTAAGAATGATGTCATTTTACTCTTATTCCTAGACTTGATTAAGAGTGATTGATAAAGGTTGATTGATAAAGTGTTAAGACTAGGTCTCAGCTCCTAAATGATTTAAGACAGCTGGAGAGGTCTCCTACAAACACTTTACAATGAACATATGATGTATTGGAGTTATATGATAATATGGAGTTGATAAAATGATACAAACTTGATCGTGATTTTTTTTTTTATTCATTCTACAAATGAATGCTCTTAACTGTAGAAATGAAAGTAGTAATTACATTTTTGGGCTGGAAAATTGGAAAAATGCATCAATGCATTGTTGATGACACAGTAAGTAAGGTGTTAAATATTGTGGCACTAACCCCACCAAACACAACAGTGACCAAAAGTGATGTGTGGAGGGTTTTTATAACCCCACATTTCACTTAAACCATCAAAATCATGAGGGAAAAAACACTTACCAGTATTGACAACTGCTTTAATTGAAAGTAGCTAAGCTAGTCATTAAATGTTGCTAGATGACATCATAATGGTGAGTTCACTGATCTATATAAATATAAATATAGATCAGTGGAAGAATCTCTGAATCTAGATGATTTGTCCAAGAAATTGATTTTGTCAGTAGGCTTTTGAAAAAATAATAATATTTATGATAATTATGACCACACAATAATTATGACCGCACAATTTGGCATGTTTCATTGTTATTATCACAAACAAAACAACTGACCCTAAACAAATATGCAATATGTTTACAAAATCTTTAACACATTTTTTTTTAATTAAGGTTGAAGATGTCAAATTTCCCAGTCTGGACATCACTCTTAGCCACTACAATATGGCAGTTCATTGACTTTCCAACTGAATGTCAAACCATGCTACAAAAAGCAAGCCACTTTTATAAGGATTGTGGGCTTTCTTGGAGTTATTGGAGCTGTTGATGAAACTCATGTTCACATCATTGCTCCAACTGTAAACGAAGGAACAACAATAGAAAAGAATTTCAAAACATCAATAATAATTTGTGATCATTTTGCACAGTGCAAATCAGTTTTAGAAAATACATTTACATATTAAATAGTGCCTTAAATGATTTTAGTGTAGTTACATCAAACGATTGGTGTTGTGCTGCTGTGACTTGACATGAGCAGGTTCACTATTGGCTGATTCAGAGGTCAAGGGCGGCCATTTTGTGTTGACATTATTGTAGTTCTTAGTTCACAACACTTACGCCCAGGGCCCATATGTATAAAACCTCTCAGAAATGCTCTTAAGAATAGTCTTAATCTTTGAGTTAAGTGTCAAAAAATTCTTAATAAAAAGTAGGACTTTTCTAAAAGTAGGAGACTTTTAGACAGAAGCTAAAAGCAACTTTCAGTAAAGTTTATGACTGATTCTTAAGTGTTGACTGAGAGGACACTTAAGTGTTGTGAACTAAGGACTACAATGATGTCAACCCAAAATGGCCGCCCTTGACCTCATGTGAAGTCACAGCAGCACAACACCAGTCATTTGATTTGAATTAAGACACTATTTAATATTTCAATGTTTTTTAAATGTTTTGCACTGTGCAAAATTATCACAAATTATTACTGATGTTTTGAAATCCTTTTCTATTGGTGTGTCTCTTCATTTACAGTTGGAGCAATGATGTGAACATGAGTTTCATCAACAGCTCCAGTAACTCCAAGAAAGCCCACAATCCTCATAAAAATGGCTTGTTTTTGTAGCATGGTTTGACTGTCAGTTGGAAAATAAATGAACTGCCATATATTAGTGGCCAAGAGAAAAAAAAAGTGTTACTGATTGTATAAGCATATTTGCTTGAGGTCAATTGTTTTATTTCTGATAATAATACAATGAAACATGCCAAATTGTGCGGTCATAATTTTTGGCTATACTGTCATACAAATAACTTATGAACACATGCAAAAACAAGAGAGGACCAACTAAATATTAATAACTGTTTATGTTGTAGTCTATGTTAATGTTGCCAATTTAGTGATAAGTGTTTAGTGACTCCCTCACACCTTTTGAGACTTTATAGAAAAGCCTAGCAAAAAAAATCAGTATTACTGTATTGGACCTCTCAAATGTTGAACAATATTTGAGAGAAATAGGTCTTTTGTGAACATAGAAAAAAGTCTTAGATCTTCGAGTTCAGCTCATGAAAAATGGGGGCAAAAACAAAAGTGTTGCGTTTATAATTTTGATCTGTGTAATAAAGTCCTTCCTACTTATATGATGATTCATTTTACCTTGTTTTGTTACTTGTTACTGTTATGTTACTTTTTCTTTTTGTTTTGTCAATTTTTTGTTGTTTACCCCCTTGTAAATACTGTAAATATTGTCTTCCACTTTATCACTGAGCACTGCACGATAAATTTTGTCAAAAGTAGTTTTCCAAAAATCTTGCTCTTTATTTGCCTGCCAGCATTATTCCATATGCACACACACACACACACACACTTAAATGTTATTTCCCACTTACCCCTAGTCCAGCTAAAACTAAAATCTTACGAGGGCGTAACACGTGGAAATCCTGTTCCTGACAAATTTTTAGTCTCCCAACTTTCTTCTGAAACTTCCTGAGCCAGATGATTCTTATCACGGCCTTTTAAATTTATATAGTATGCCGTAATCTTAAAGGCATTTCTGAGAGCTCTACCTGTATTGCTGCTACTGGTGTTGTTTTAGCAGCTCCTAGAATGCATCTTAATGCTCTATACTGAATAACATCCAATTTCTTAAACAATGATTTTGATGCAGATCCATATACAATGCATCCACAATCTAATATGAAACGAAGTAGTGCGTAGTATATTTCCATCACTGATTGTTTATCTGCACCCCAATCCTGTCCTACTAAACACCTTAAGTAATTTATTACACTTCTTTTCAATATAATCCATACATATTTTCCATGTCAATTTACAATCCATCCATAAATCTAATATTTGAATTTCATCACTCTTTCCAGTGGTGCTTTACACATACACAGCTGTACTTCTGGTCCTATCTTCTTCCGAGTGAAGAACTGACATGATTTAGATAGAACATTTAAAACCTCATTCTAACTACTATCTTTTAACACTCTCTATTGCTCTTTGAATATTTTGAACAACATAATTTACATTCCTTACCCTTTTCCACAATACTCCATCATCTGCATACAATGCTTTATTAATATCTCAACTAATTCCATCAAAAATATCATTAATCATGATATTAAACAAAATTGGACTAATAACCATTTTCCACACTGACTATACTTGAATAGACCGATCAAACATAAAACTCATCACCCAATTATAAAGTCTTCCCCCAATTCCAATTTTCTGAAACTTTAATAATAATCATTTCCTCCACATCATGTCATAAACCTTTTCGATGTCAAAATACACAGCTACCAGCACTTCTTTCATTGCCAGTGCCTTCTTAACATCTGTTTCTAAGCTTATCAGAGCATCCATAGTAGAATGTCCAGGGCGAAATCCATGTTGGTATGATGCCATTCATTTTTCCCCCTCTAATATATAGTACAACAAATTTGCAATGATTCTTTTCATTAATTTACATAAATTAGATGTAAGAGCAATAGGTCTGTAGTTAGCTACTATTGCTGGGTCTTTCCCCGGTTTGGCCTTGCCTTCCTTCCACACCTTATTGAACAGTTCAAATACTGCTTTAGGCACTACTTCATCAGCATACTGAATCATCATATAACACACTCTATCTTTTCCTGATGCCGTATGTCTAACCTGATTTAGTATTCTCTTTAGTTAAAACATCTCTGTCACAGGGAGAACGAGACGAGAGGCGAGCGGATCCATGTGCAAGCTTTTATTGGGACGAGACAGATACATAGTCGAGCAGGCAGGGTCGAGACAGGAGCAGACAGGTGTATCACAGGCAGTCGAAGAGAATAGTCCAATAAACATGAGCGATAGTCAAAAAGGCAGACGGCTAGACATTCAAAACGAGAAAACCAGGCGGGAAGACAAAACACTGGGGACTAGGAACTAGAAACTCGGAACAAGAAACTAAGAAAACACTAAGAATACAACAATATCAATCCGTGACTTGCAAGGGGAAAGTCTGGGGTCTTTATAGTGAGCCTGATTGGCTACCGCAGGTAACGCAATGGGCGCGGTGGAGGATGGGAGATGCAGTCCGAAGTGCAAAGTAACAGTCAGAGTGTAATGGAAAGGTGAGAGCGACATCTGGTGGTGAGCGGTCCGCAGAGCACCGACCAGATTCGTGAAAATCTCAAATGTAACATTTAATGTTGAATGTTCATTAGGTTTCTTTTTATACACGTCTCGATTCTGTTCCAGAATTTCCCTTCTTTTTTCTTGTAATTATCATCTAAATTTCCATTACTATGTACTATTTTAAAGGTTTTAACTAACAGCTCCACCTTTTCTTCCCTTTTAACTGCTGCTCTCCTAGTGTACTGTTGGATCGATAAAACTCATTCATCTTTTTCAACATATTCCATCCATCATCTATTTGTGTTTCTCTTCCTAACAAAGAGCAGAATGTCTGCCAGTATTTCCTTTTTGCCTCCTTAACAATTCTCCTCGTCTGAGCTCTTTCCCGCTGATAATTAATGAGAGAATTCAGTATTAATGTCCTTCTCAGAACCATAAATGCTTAATTTTTTTGTTTAAATAGCTTCAGATCACTCCTGATTCCACTAGGGAACAATCTTCTTCATTTCTCTGTCATTTGTTGTAGCAATTGCTTCCTCTGCTGCTTTAACTATAGCCGAAGTTAATTTATTATTGCATGTATCTATATCCTTTGTAATGTGGAAGTTATTTAGATCAGAGGTTCTCAAGTTTTTGGAACTAAAGCCCCCCTTATTTAGTCTTTCCTGTTCCGTTTCTAATTATTACGGCATTGTTTAATCATTACTGAATAATATTCAGTACTATTTAGGGTGGATGCAATATGAATTGTGGCGTGGGGCGCGTCTGCATCTCAGCCATGACATCGTTAAATCAATCAGTGGGACACCTGCGCTTGCTTCTTTTTACGAAGAAGCGTAATTCGCGGTTCAATGTTGGACAGCGCAAGCCTCAGGTCATCTCCCACCTAGAGCCGATTTCGGTACTTTGTTTTCAAAGCTGTCAATTTTGAAAACCTGGCCTCGCACAGATAAGTTGAGGCAAATGGAAGAAGTAATTTTACGGTGGCATCAGATAACTGAGGATATTCAGGCATCACGCTCAACCAAAATGACGGCAGAGAGGAAGAGCTGTATAAGTCTTGCAGTCTCGTGTTACACTTTAATTCGACTAACTGCTCCCCCATGTCAACTGGAAGGTCTTTTCCTGGGCAGATGAAGGGATCTCTGACCCAAGCAAATGAACTGAAATCCTTAGTGAAATAACGGCCAAATTGTTGTTTTATTCCCTTAACATGCTGAGCGACTGTATTAATCAAAGGAGAGATATTCATCCCTGTCTCTTGCACACAGTCAGCGAAGTTGGGAAACATGTCAATGTTTTTATTAATCAGCCGATCACGCCAAAGATCCAGTTTGGCAACAAATGCACTGACTTTGTCTGAAAGAAGCAAGATGTTGGCATCTCTCCCTTGCATCGATGTGTTCAGTGAATTCAGCCTGTCGAAAATGTCTACAAGGTATGACAACTGTGCTAACCACAGGGGGTCATCCAGGTACCACGCAAGGTCGGACTTAACATTAACAAGAAACGTCTTCACCTCCGAACGCGATGTAAAACCCGACCTCTGGAGAGCCAGAGAACCTCAGTGTAAAAAAGGAGCTGCTCGTGTTCGGCTCCCAATTCCTCTCGACACTCAGGCATTTTCTTTGATGCGAGAGATTCGCGATGAATCATACAGTGGGTCCACTTGGCTAAAGGAGCTAAATTCTGGACACGAGTGACAAGGCTAACCCTCCCAGTCACTGAACGGGCCCCGTCCGTGCAAATCCCAACACATTTATCCCGTGACATGCCTGCATCTCGTAACTATCCATCCAGAACTTCAAACAATGCCTCTGCTTTGGCAGAGACCGACAGAAAAGAATGTCCTCCTCAGTATTATAATTTTTTACATATCTGACATAGGTAAGCAACTGTGCTAGCCCTGCAACATCAATTGTTTCATCAAGCTGTAGGGCATAGTACTGGCTTTGCATGATGTTAGCTAGCAATTGCTCTTTAACGTCGCTTGCCATGTCAGATATGCGGCGGCTAACGGTGTCGTTAGAAAGGGGGATGTCACTAATCTGCTGAGCGAAATTATCTCTAAACATAACCTGACCGATATCTTTGGCAGCAGGTAAGATTAGCGCCTTGGCGATTGTGTGAGGTTTTCCTTTAGTAACACGTTTGGAGACGTAGTAGGACGCTTCTAGACACCTGTTGGACACTGATGTGTGTTTGCTGAGGTTGCGTTTCTGCTGTTCAAGGCCAGATAACTTTAATTTGAAAAAATCTAAGGGTTTGTCTTTGAGTGTCGGATGTTTCGTTTCTAAATGGCGCTTCAGCTTGCAAGGCTTCAATGCTATCATTTGCCAGCAGATATGTCCAAATGACACACTGGGACAGCGGTTCAGCATCTGTCCCAGCCACCGTAAAGCCAAGCTGAAGATAGCTAATGTCATACTTTTGTGTTTTACATTTCTTAGCGGCAGGAGCTGACGACGCATTGTCGTCACAACTCCTTTTCGTACGTGTAATGAACTTATCCATAAACTTCACAAAATCCGTTCCGCTGCTACTGACGTTCTGAACGTGTCTGCACTGATAGCTGGACAAAAGGCGGGCTAATAAGCTCCGCCTCTCCAGACCGACAGAAAAAAGCAGAGGCAGAGGAAGAGGAACGTGTCCCCCCCCAAGCTGAGCAAGTTTTCTTCCAAACCGAGCAGGGGTTTTCTATTTTTCCATGTGCATTCTACCTGAAACGCGAAATGCGAAAATATACCCAGTGCCCAAATAATGCCTTGTCTCTGTTTTTTCTTGAAAACAATTCAAATCCCCCCTGTTGAGAACCACTGATTTAGATAATTGCTACATATTTTATTAAACTTTATCCAGTCTGCCTTTTCAAATCCACTTTGTTGTTTTAAAAATGGTTTCCTTGGTCATTGTTAAACCAATATTACATCTAATTGGGAAGTGATCACCCCCTGTTGTAGAATCTCCTAATATATAACTGACATTTTGATGCAATGGATCCTGAAACTAATGTTAAATCTATACATGACATTTTCTAATATTAACTGTAGTACCTTTTCCAATGTTTAAACATACCAAGTTCTGTTCATCCATATATTCCTCTACAACTGACCCATTTCTTTTTTTTTCCTTTCCTTTTTATAAGATCTATTTTTGGCATTTTTTGCCTTTATTGTGATGGGACAGATAAGAATTGACAGAAAGTGAAATGGGAGAGAGAGGGGGAGTGGGATCGGGAAAGGTCCTCGAGCTAGGATTCGAACACAGGATGCCCAAAGCACAATAGCACTGCATGTTGGCACGCTGCCCACAAGGCTATCGGCACCGATAAATAATATATATCTATCACTATAAGAGCTCATCCAAAGAACATTGTGAGAGTTGAAATCCCCACACCATATTATTTTTTCACCACCTCCTACTGCATTTAAGCTCTTTATTGTTAGTTGATTGCATGGATTTATCTCCATTTTTAACAAATGTTGCACAATCGCCACCACTCATTTCAAACCTATCCTTTCTTATTGTTTTATATCCAGGTATGATGAAAATCATCTGAGGTTTAAGCCATGTTTCTTGTATGCATATGATATTTGGTAAATCAAATATATATTTTTTGAATTTTTGTCCATTTGCAATTATACTTCTTGCATTCCATTGTAAGAATGCAATCATTATTTAGTTTTACTTCTCTGACATCCTGCTAAATCGGTCTTCGCCTGTGTGTATTGATTCCACTGCGGACTACGAACAACGTATCCTTTGGCGTCCTGTGAACGCATCTTATCGGTGGCTTCGACCTGTTGTTCCATGCAACAGTATGCTGGCACACGATATCTCCCCTCGCATTCGTCGCCGTGGAGTGAATCTTCTCAACCTCCGACCGTTAAATCAAGCATCACGGGCCGTGGAAGCTCCATCGCTACTTAAGGTAGCTCTGATCAATGCACGGTCAGTGGTGAATAAGTCATTTATATTAAATGATTTTTTCACGTCTCATTCTTTGGATATTCTATGCATTACTGAAACTTGGATTAAGCCTGGTGAGTTAAGTCCGTTTACTGAACTGGTTCCGCATGACTGTCATTTTTTAAATTCTCCTCGGCTATCAGGCCGGGGAGGGGGATTAGCGACAGTGTTTAAAAACTCTCATTTCTGCCGCTGTTTAACAACTAGTCCTCATTGCACATTTGAAGTACAGTTGTTTCAGTCTTCATCAAGTAATTCAGTGGCTTTTGCCTTGGTTTATCGTCCACCTCAGCCAAACAAGGACTTTCTCATTGACTTTTCTTAGTTTCTCGGGGATATTGTTACCAGCCATGATAGAATCTTAATCTTGGGAGATTTTAATATTCATGTATGCTGTGATTCTAAGCCATTTTCTAAGGAGTTTAAAAGTCTTATTGACTCTTTTGATTTTGTTCAGTGGGTGTCGGGTCCCACCCATATTCAGGGGCGTACCTTGGATTTAATTCTATCACGTGGACTACCTGTGCTGGATATTAGTATTATCGATACAGGCCTGTCGGATCATTTGCCAATTTTGTTTTCTTTACCTTCTGCTGGAAATACACACAAGCATCAACCTCGTCCAAGGCTGACTCGTGTTTTTACTGACTGTTCAATCGAGGATTTTACTGCTTCATATGCTAATCTGTCCATGGACTCATGTTTAAGCCATCTTGATGCGGACAATCATTTAGATCTTTTTAATTCTACCTGTTCTAATATTTTAAATGCTGTTGCTCCTCTCAAGGTGAAAAAACATAAGCATGTCTCAAAGCCTTGGCTAGATCATACTACTCATTCACTCAGACAGATCTGTAGAAGGGCTGAACGTAAATGGAAAACAGATAGGTTGCAAGTCTCCTATGAAATTCTAAAGGATTCTCTTTCAGCATTTCAGCGAGCCGCCATCGCGGCTAAGCGTAAATATCTCTCAGAGTTGATTTCATCTAATAGCACCAGGCCTAAAGCCTTATTTTCAATAATTGATTCTGCTCTCAATCCCATTATTAATCACTTCTCTGAGACATCAATCTCTCTTTGTGAGGATTTTGCGAGATATTTTAATAAGATTTTACTGATTAAATCTCTAATGCCCCTGTCATCCTGTACATTAGGTGATGTTTCCCTTTGCTCTTCTACATGGTATGTCTTTGAGCCTATCACCTTGTCTTCCCTAAATGAGATTGTTGCAGGGTTAAAACCTACCAGTTGTCTTCAGGATGTGATTCCCACACATTTTCTTAAGCAAGTTTTTCAAGTTATTGGCCCTGATATGTTGTCTTTCATCAACAAATGTCTGCAAACTGGGACCGTACCTGATTGTCTTAAACATGCCTGTGTTTTGCCTCAATTTAAAAAAACTAATCTGGATCCTACGCTCATGAGTAATTTTCGTCCAATCTCAAAATTACCTTTTCTTTCGAAAATTTTAGAAAAAGTGGTCCTAGGTCAACTTCAGAGCTTTTTGAATGAAAATAATTTACATGAGAAATTTCAGTCTGGTTTTAAAGCCCATCACAGTACTGAATCTGCACTTTTAAGAGTCATGAATGATGTAATGCTCACTACTGATTCTGGTCAGTCTGTGGCTTTGGTCTTGTTAGACCTTAGCTCCGCATTTGACTTGGTAGATCACAATATTCTTTTATCACACCTAGAGACATGTGTGGGCCTTCGGGGTACGGTGCTACAATGGTTCCGATCATATTTAACTAATAGGAGCTACTCTGTTTGCCTTGGCCCCAATTCCTCTTCTGATATACCTTTAAGTTCTGGTGTCCCTCAGGGCTCTATTCTTGGCCCGGTACTGTTTAACCTCTATATGCTCCCTTTGGGTACTATTTTATCTAGATATGGCGTATCTTATCATCTGTACGCTGACGACACACAAATATATTTGCCTTTAAAGCGTGACAATAGGTTTGCCTTAAAGCCTATATTAGACTGCTTAAACGAGTTAAAACTCTTAAGTCTAAATGAAAACAAGACTGAAATTATTTTGTTTGGCCCAAATGATCATAGCACTCATGAGCTCGATTTCGATACTTTGTTACCATACAGTACCAATTGTGTTTGGAATCTGGGGGTTTTACTTGATAACAGCCTTAAATTTGACAAGCAGATATCTGCTGTGGTGAAGTCTTGCTTTTACCATCTTCGTCTTTTAGCAAAGGTCAAGCCTTTTTTGTCTGTTAAGAATTTTGAAATTGTCATGCATGCTTTCGTAATGTCAGGACTAGATTATTGTAACTCTTTGTATATTGGTGCCCCCCAGACATGTGTCGCACGATTGCAGTTGGTTCAAAACGCTGCAGCTCGACTTCTTAAAGGGAAGCGTAAGTGTGAACATATTACTCCAGTTTTGACTTCATTGCATTGGTTACCGGTCAAATATAGAATTGATTTTAAAGTTTTGCTATTTGTTTTTAAGTCTCTACGAAATCAGGCTCCACGGTATTTAGCCGACTTACTACACCCGTCCACACAGTCTAGATTACTCAGATCAAGTAACTCTGATTTACTCTATGTTCCCAGAACTAGACTTAAAAATAGAGGTGATCGCGCTTTTGCGGTAATCGGTCCTAGGTTATGGAATAGCCTTCCAATTTACATCAGAACTGCTCAAACCCTGTCAGTTTTTAAATCTGCTTTGAAAACTTACCTTTTCTCTAAGGCGTTTAATATTCCTTAACTTAAATTTCTTTTTTTTTTTTTTCTTTTTTTCCCCCCTTGTATGTGTATTGTCTTTTAATTTTTTTGCTTTTGTAAAGCACTTTGGTCAACACTGGTTGTTTTTAAATGTGCTATATAAATAAATTTGTTGTTGTTGTAAATCCTGTGAGATTGATGCACCCTCTGGCTGATCTAGCAGTGATTGAATCTGATCAACTGATGTGTTATTTTGTGTGTTACCCAAGTGTCGGGCCGCTGCAGCGATTATGATTTTCAGTTTTTGTTTGTTTAAGCAGTACAGTTAATAACTTCAGCAATAAACGCTATGAACTTGACTTTATCAACCACAAGTGTATTTCCATTAACAGGGCAATGATGCTTACAATCCCCTTTTCCTACCACTCCTTGCCTTTGGATAATGTTACTATTCCTGACATCTCTGTGAACTCTCTGAACTTGTTTTACTGCCTCTGCATATGATACGTTGTTTAGATTCTTATATTTCATAGCTTATATTGCTTCTGAGCCTCACATCCTAGATAAGCAGCACTATGAGGTCCACCATAGATGCAACACTTCACTTCTACACCCTCTGCCATTTCCCACATTCATGGTCTCCCCCACATTTGCAACACCTCCTTCCTCCTTTACACATTACTGCTACATGCCCAAGTATTTGACATTTAAAGCATCTCAAAGGTGGTCGTACAAACGGACGTACTGTATAGGAAACATACCCTATTTTAATACACACCTCTCCGGGAGGGGGGGCAAAATGTCACATGTTTGCTCTGTTTTGGTTTAGTTCCTGTTTACCCTCATTTGGTTCTGTTCCTTTTCTCATGAGTCTATCATTAATTGCTCCACACCTGTTTCTGTTCTCACTGATTACGTTCCCTGCGTTTATAAGTGTAGCAGAGGCCAGCGGGTAAGTGCTGTGCAGGTTAAACCTCACTCCCCTGATCTCAAGAGACGCACTGGCGACTGACGCTAAAGGTTGCAGCCTTTAGCCTCCTTGTTAGTGCGTCCGCCTCCCATCCCGGACACCTGGGTTCGAGACCCGCTCGGAGCGGTGGGCGAGTAGGACCCAGGTGGAGGGGTTACATAAGCCTGGTGTTTTCCTCAGTTTTCTGGTCTTGCGTTCAAGTTGTATGGGGAGTTATTTCCTGTGTTTGCTTTTGGATATATTAAAAGATTCTATTTTGGATGACCCCTTTGCTTCATCCTACATACCTGTGACAATCACATGCTAAAGAATATTTTTTTAAGCACAATATTAAACATTCAACTAAAAGGTTATACATATTTAATATGAACATTTAATATTCACTGATAATTCACGGAAAGTGTGTGTGTGTTTACTACTCACTACTCTGTGTGTGCACTTGGATGGGTTAAATGCAAAGCACAAATTCTGAATATGGGTCACCGTAGTTGGCCACACCTCATGTTGTCACACGTACCAGATCACGTGAGGTCACGAGGACCCGGAAGTAACTTCACGCAGGTATTTAAGCAGGAAGCAGGTGTTGTTTTGCACCAGACATTGAGTTCATGCTCGACTCCACGTCAGGTCCCTTCATCGCTTCAACTCACGTGAGTAAACTCTCTGCTCTACGGAGCGCTTATCTACCTGTCTGTGTGCGTGTGAGAACGCGGATTTCTTGGTGGAAATCTCAACTCCTTAACGGAGCGTTCTCAGACCAACTGCGTGATTTACCTGCTCACTCGTGCACTTCCGCGTTTGAGTTTTCCGTCACGCTACAAGGGGACTAATCTCAATCATTCATTTCTCGTCCAGCCTCCGTGACAGAATGTCTGGTCCCGAAATGGTCCCGGCGGATCTGGAGCAGCTGTGGGGTGTGATCCAGCAGCAGTCCGGGGGAAATCATTAGTCTGAGGCAGGAGTTGGTGGGGCTTCGGGCGGAAGTCAACGCGCTGCGCCGAAACCGCGGGTCTTCGGGCGGAGTGCGGGGCTCTCCAGTCCGACCTCACCGCTCTGCAAGCGGATTATGATGACCTGGCTGCTGCACAGATTACCCCCGCAGAACCGGTCCGCCCCGCCCTTCAACCCAAAATCGCACTGCCGGACAAATGGGATGGGTCCGGAACCCGGTGTGACGTCTTTTTGACTAATCTCTCACTGTTATTTGAGTTTCAGCCAGCACGATATCCATCCGACCGCAGCAGGATCGCTCTCCTCATCTCTCTCCTCACCGGGCAGGCAGCTGAGTGGGCTGCGGCGGTTCTGAAAGCTGACGGGATCGCTGCTCACTCCTACCCCGAGTTCACCAACCAGCTCAGGGCCGCCTTCCAACATCCTGAGAGCGAGGTGGAGGTGGATTCCCGTTTATACCACCTGAGGCAGGGCGAGCGCAGCGTCAACAAGTACACAATGGATTTCCGTACACTCGCAGTTCAGACACAGTGGAGTGATGCGGCGCTCCGCACAGCCTTCTACAAAGGACTGTCCACCCGTCTGAAAGACTAGCTGGCTGTGCGTGAGCTGCCGTCCACCCTGGAGGGCATGATCCAGCTAGCCCTCCGGGTGGATCAACGTATGGGTCATACATCTAAACGTTTTTCTCATCTCTCCACAGGCTCCACCCTCCGTCACCGCCATCCGGATCAACCCTTCACCCACGCTGTCGCTGCGCCATCTCCTCCTCCACCGGCCGCTCCAGAGGCCCACTCATCCGGAGCCGGGGAACCCATGCAGATAGGGCGCACCTCCCTGACGGCAGCAGAGGTCTATGTGCCTATTGCGCCTCCCCAGATCACCATCTGCCCTCTGCGTCCGGGAAACGGCCAGACCAGGTGAAGAGGGGGAGGTCTTCTTCTGGTTCCGCTGCCATCCAATCCTACCCCGCCAATTCCCGGCTGCTCCTTCAGGTATCAATCCGCATGGGCCACCGACGGATCGTGACCACCGCATTTGTTGACTCAGGTGCGGCTGGGAATTTTATCGATCAGGCTTATGCTGCCCAATTGGGGATTGAGACTGAGGTGTTATCTCAGCCTTTAAACATAACAGCCATTGACGGTCGCCCCCTCAACTTCAGCCCCGTCACCCGACGCACCAAAGAACTTCACCTACTCATCGGTAACCACTCTGAAAAGATCCACCTCTTCATTACCAAAATCACGTCACCGCCGATCATCCTGGGACACCCTTGGCTCATCATGCACGATCCATTCATCTCTTGGACCACCAACAGAATCGTCCACTGGGGGGCGACCTGTCAGGAGCTCTGTCTCCAGGCGAAGGCTGGGACGTGTTCAGGGGAGTCCGAGGTCCCCGATGTCAAGCTGGAGGGGATCCCCGTCCCGTACCGCGACCTGGCTGAGGTCTTCAGTAAGAGACATGCCGCTCGTCTACCACCTCACCGCCCTTACGATCTGGCGATTGACCTCGTGCCGGGCGCGGTACCTCCCCGCGGCCACCTGTACTCCCTGTCGGCCGCCGAACATCAGGCGATGGAGGAGTACGTGGCTGAAGGACTCCGGGCCGGCACTATCCGTCCTTCCAGCTCCCCGGCGGCCGCGGGCTTCTTCTTCGTGAAGAAGAAGGACGGGGGTCTCCGTCCATGCGTCGACTACCAGGGGCTCAACCAAATCACGATCAAAAACCGCCATCCACTCCCTCTTACCAACACCGCCCTGGACGCCCTCTCTGGTGCCCGCTTCTTCACGAAGCTGGACTTACGGAGCGCATACAACTTGGTCCGCATCAGGGAGGGTGATGAGTGGAAGACGGCTTTCATAACCCCCACTGGCCACTACGAGACCCTGGTTATGCCGTTTGGTCTGTGCAACAGTCCGTCCGTTTTTCAACAGTTCATCAACGACATCCTCCGGGACATGCTGGGTAGGTGGTGTTACACTTACTTGGATGATATCCTCGTTTATTCAAAGACCCTCAAGGAGCACACCCAGCATGTCCGAGCGGTACTTCGGAGGTTGCTGGCCCACCAGTTGTACTGCAAGTTGGAGAAATGTGCCTTTCACCAGCACACCACCACATTCCTCGGTTTCGTAATATCCTCTCAGGGTGTGGCCATGGATCCCCAGAAGCTGGAGGCTGTGCGTTCATGGCCCCTACCTACGTCGCTCAAACAGCTGCAATGTTTTCTGGGGTTCGCCAATTTCTACCGGCGATTTATCCAGGGCTTCAGCGCAACTGCAGCACCTCTGACTGCTCTCACCAAGCCATCACGAGGAGAATTTCAACTTACACCCGAAGCCATCCAAGCATTCAAGAAACTATGCCATCTGTTCACCACCGCTCCAGTCCTCATCCATCCCAACCCGGCTAAACCTTTCGTTGTCGAAGTGGACGCTTCCAATGTGGGCGTAGGGGCGGTCCTCTCACAACGTGGTCCAGACGAGAAACACCCCTGTAGTTTTTTCTCGAGAAAATTCAATCCCACTCAGCAGCGTTACGGGGTGGGGGACCGTGAACTGTTGGCCATCAAGTGGGCTCTGGAAGAATGGCGTCACTGGCTCCAGGGCGGCAGCGACCCATTCACCGTCTGGACCGACCACCAGAACCTCACCGTCATCTGCAAGACCAAACAGCTTAACCCCAGGCAGGCACGGTGGGCATTATTCTTCGAGCATTTCCATTTCCACCTCTCCTACCGGCCCGGCTCGAAGAATACTAAAGCAGACGCCATCTCCCGCCAACATCAGCGCGACACCATCTCATCGGAGCCCGCGCCTGTCCTGCCCTCTCATATCATCTTGGCTCCTCTCCAGTGGGGGTTAGAAGAGAGAGTCCGCCAGAGTCACGGCCTGGAACCCCCTCCACCCGAGACCCCCGCTGGGCGACTCTTTGTTCCTGACCACCTCCGCAGAGAAGTTCTCCAGTGGGGGCACGATTCCACTTTGGCAGGACATCAGGGGGTCCAGAGAACCATCTCATTTATCGACCGGGCGTTTTGGTGGAGGACGTTGAGGAGAGACGGACAGGAGTACGTCCAGGCATGTAACATCTGCGCTCGCTCCAAAACCTCCAACTCTCCATCGACCGGCGAGCTGCAGCCCCTCCCCATCCCCAAACGCCCCTGGAGTCACATCTCTGTCGATTTTGTGACTGGACTCCATGACTCGCAAGGCAAGAACACCATCCTGACCATTGTGGATCGTTTCTCGAAGGCTGTGCACCTGGTGGCTCTCACCGGACTCCCCTCTGCCAAGACCACCGCTGAGCTGATACTCGAGCACGTAGTCCGCTTGCATGGGTTTCCCAAGGACATCGTCTCGGACAGAGGGCCCCAGTTCACGGCCAAGTTCTGGCAGGCCTTCTGCCGTCTGGTCGGCACCACCTCCAGCCTATCGTCCGGTCACCATCCTCAGACGAACGGCCAGACGGAGCGGGCCAACCAACAACTGGAGCGCTTCCTTCCTTCTTTCCTGAAAGAGAAAGCAGTGTAAGCATTACATTTTTTTTTTTTATTATTCAACAGTGCAGGACCTCTCAGGCTTCCATACTTAATTATTCCAAATAAAGTAAATTGTGTTTTGTTTTATTGTTAAATTTGAATAAATGTGCAATGTATCTACAAAACCAAAGATTGCAGTTAACTAAATGTGTTTGCTTAATTACTCAAAAACTGAGAATATCAGCTGATAAAATATACTGTGAGCATGTGTTTTGGTCTCAAAATCATTAACAAAATTAATTAACAAGATATAAAAAATTTAGCAGGATTCATTACATTTTAGAACAAGTTGTTATTGAAATGTTGAATGTCAAACTTCTTTCTAGAAATGTTTCGCCGTCTCAGTGACTCCAGTGACGACAGCAGCACTTCAGACAATAGTAGTGAACTACCTCCTTCATTCAGCTGTGAGTCACTAAAAGTCAGGCTATGCTTGTTTGCCATTCGACATTGATCACTACATCAGCAACTAAATGTAATGTAGGGATGAGGCAGACAGAGAATCCACTTGCATGCAGAACTTTAATTCAGAAAAGACAAAAACTCAAAAAGACTCTAATAAACTTCACATAAGAGGCAGGAACATCCAGGGAACAATACAGGGAAACATGAAACAATGACTAAGGAAACAGGGACTAAACTCAGGAAGTGACAGTCAGAAACAACAGGGCAGAAAAACACTTTATTTAGACATAAGAGTGTAAGCACAGACACAAAGCACACATGACACTAATAAAGAGTCTGTCTGGTTAATAGATTAAGTATGCGTTAATTCTGTAACAACATGTACTGTTAACTAATAGTGTAAATTATTGTCATTTCCACAATGGGTCAAAGATATGCTTTTCAACTTCTAGTTGTCAGCTTTATTTAATCATTAGCTAATAATTTACAAAAATATCATTATGTTATGATTGTACTTGAGGCACATGACGTTGACCTTATGTTATTGACTAAAGTCAGTTTGGATACCTACACAGTGAATGTAATGCAAATATGTTTGAAGGATGGATAAGTTGAGCTGAACACAAATATTAGAGCACCAGAAACTACTGACAGATGTTACATGGTGTTTGAACCGAATGCAACTATTTCTACACCTGTATTGTACCAAAGTTATTTATATTAACTATTATTTAAATATATATAATCTTTGGTAATGATTAATATCAAATGCAAGTGATGGAAATCAAGAGGAGAATTTTTAACGGTAAGCATTCCTTCAAAAATGACTGTCAAAAGTGAAAAACAAACTTCACAATAATTCTGACAAACGATCTGATGTTTCAGAAAACTTAAAGCTTTTAATAATGAACTGAAAAATCTAATTAAGGAACTGAACTCAGACTTTGACAAAAATCATCGAACTCTCACTGATCAAATAAAGAAAGTGCAAAACATCACAGATGAACTCGAATCCATACACAAGAAAACTACAGTGGGCAGTTTGACAGGAGCAGCACTGGGAGCAGCAGGAGGAATCACATCCATAGCGGGTCTGTCTTTGGCTCCGTTCACATTTGGTGCTTCTTTAGCTCTTACTGGTGCTGGTGCTGCTGTTGGAATAGTTGGAGGAGCCACAATTGCAACATGTACAATCACTAACATGATCAAGCAGAAAAACCTGCGTGAGAATATTGAGAAGATCATTAGTGATGGGCATCCGATGACCCCTTTAATGATATTTCTTGCTATGTCCTGCTTTGTTGTGCTGTAGCCTAAAAACTGTATTTTTAAAAGTTAATACAGTTAAAAGTTCAGTTATAAGTGACAATGTAACTATGACTATAAAGATTAAAATGCGATTTACGTCGAAGACTTAAAGGAACACTCCACTTTTTTTGAAAATAGGCTCATTGTCCAACTCCCCTAGAGTTCAACAGTTGAGTTTTACCATTTTCTAATCCATTCAGCCGATCTCCGAGTCTGGAGGTAGCACTTTTAGCATAGCTTAGTATAGATCATTGAATCTGATTAGACCGTTATCTCGCTCAAAAATAACCAAAGAGTTTCAATATTTTTCCTATTTAAAACTTGATTTTCTGTAGTGACATCGTGTACTAAGACTGACAGAAAATAAAAAGTGACTATCTAGGCTGATATGGCTAGGAACTATACTCTCATTCCAGTGTAATAATCAAGAAACTTTGTTGCTGTACAGTGGTTGCAGCAGGCGCAATGATATTACGCAGCGCCTGAAAATAGGCTAACTTCCGTCACCATAACCAACGTGACCACCTGTTTGCACAGGGAGAGTATTCTCAGGTGCTGTGTAATATCATTGCACCTACTTGTATTTATTTATTTATTGCGGACTACTTGTATTTATACTACTTTACTACTTGGATGATAAAGCCCTCAAGGTTAGCTATTTTTATTTCATGTGTTTTTATTTTATGTTTGTCTTTACGCCAATGTAGGATGTTCTTGATAGATGTTAGTCTTAAATTGTAGTTTTGTTGTAAAATAGAAAATAGTTTTGTCTTAAATATATGTTTCTTTGTAAAATACACATATTAATTTGCTTGTTACAATGTGTGGAGTTGTAACGATGGGAGAGAGATGAGAGGCGAGCGGATCCATACGCAAGCTTTTATTCGTAGGACGAGACAGAGACATAGTGAAAACAGGCAGGGTCAGAACAACAGCAAACAGGCATATATGGAGCGAGACACAAGAATAGTCCGAGAAGCAGGCGTGGGTCGATCCGGGGCGAACGTAATCCGAAGGGGGGCAAGGAAAAGGGGTGTTCCAAACAAGCGAGTAGTCCAAAGGCCGGCGGCGAGACAGACGAGATGAAATGGCCAGGTGAGAAAGCTAAACACAGGGAACTCGGGAACGTACGCGAAACAACAATGAAAACACCACACAATAAACCACAATACTCCGTGAGTCACAGGGGGAAAGTCCGGGGCATATATCCACCTTATTTTGCAACGCGGAAGTAAATATGATGACGTACTTCCTCATAATGTGTTAGACTTCCGTTCGCTAGCCGGTAGGTAAGGAGCGTTAGCAGCGATGTGGTGGGAGCACATGCAGAACACTATTAAACGCCGTGATGGTAAATATTTACCACACCCGCGGTGTATAACTAAGTGGGAGGATGAAATGAAGAAGTGGCCTTGCATAACTTATGAGGACATTTTCAATTATTTTGTGTTGTCGCTCGGAGTAGACGGGCATTCCATGCGAAATTATAAAAGCACTGAGGCATATCAGTACCTACACAGCGGGAAAGTCGGTCGAGTGCTGGTACATGAAACAGACAGCGAATTCGTGTTTTTAAAAGCAGACGTGAAACCCAGTCAAAGTGGCGCAAATGTTCATTCAGCTTGGGTCCTTACTACAGCTAACGGGACAATTGAGTTGCTCTTGTATTGCGGGACAGGGCAAATCCTGTAGCCACGCAGCTGCGATCCTTTGGAAAGTGAGTACACACTTAGTATATACTAAACCCACACAGGAAAATGTAAATTGTAATTTTTCATTACGGATTGCATTATAATTAGGCTATATTATATATTATAGTTATGCATGCTAAGATTGTTATTATATTACATTGTATTAAATTTAACTGCTCCATAAATGGGTAAGTTTTTGTATGATGATTAGTGGAGTCACTAGACTCCAGTAGTTGTATTTTCCAAACGAGTTGGCATTTATTTTGACATAAATTTGTAGGATTAACTTTTGTTTTGTTTTTAATAATCAGAATGGTCATTCTATCCAGTCCAGGTAAGTACAACGTTTAATCACGTGTTACAAGGCATCTTGGACAAAGGTAAGAAGAGTAAGCTACTGTAATACAGGTCCCTTAAAGTGTATCTAGTTGTATACTTAAAAAAAAATAAAATAAAATAAAAAACTGTCATGATCACTCACCTGCATGTTCCAATTATGTGACTGACTTTATTCTGTGAAATACAAAGTAACACATTAAGCATTACATTAGCTTCAGTCACCACTACTTTTTATAGTATGGACAAACTATGCAATGAAAGTAAATAGTGATGAGGTTAATATTCTGCCTAATTTTTGTGATGGTGAGTGACCAATGACAGGGTTTTAATTGTAGTTGTAATACTTTAATATAATTAAGATAAACAGTTTTTGAATAACAGTGATCCATTAAAAGTTTGTTTGTGCAACAATGACTGATGGCTATGTACTCGAGTAATATAATTAAATCAGTAAAATTTCAAATGGTGCAATGCTGTATCAAGGTGGGTGCAGAATGAAGGTGAGTTCTACATAATATTCATTAATAGAAAAAGAAACCTTTTAAGTTAATGTATTAAGTAACATCAAGTAAGATACATTAAAATAATTGTTGCATATATAACTGTTTCATTTACACTTTGTTGTATAGGTGCAAAATGCAGTGTCAAAGGGACTGACTGGGATATCATGCACAGACGAACAGCGCCACTAGAACTCAGGGACACACCGGAATTTGGCACTAAAGAGGCTGGCAGAGATAAGTTTTAAGCATCAAAAATTTACGGATGACTTGCCTGGGACTTCAGCTGCTGTTTCTCAATCATTACCACCAACTCCTTCATTCATTTCTCACAGTGAGCTGAAGAAAACCTTATCAGAGGTTCATGTACCTGTAGGCAGCCTTCTGCACAAATGTATGTCAGCTGAACCAGTAAATCTACCAGCAGGTACCACACAGATGCAGCCTCATGATGAGCATGGCCCTGATTTGCAGTGTCATAAATGCATGTCATTTTACCACACATATGTTGAACTGGATGAGGGTAAATTGAACAGCTTGGAAAATGTGACCAAAACACAAAGTGCCTCTCATGTATGGCATGACGCACGAAAATTGCAAATAACTGCTAGCTCTGCAAAAAAGGTGCCTTTCCGTATGTCCACCAAACCAGACAATTTTCTTCGAGAACACCTTTTCCCTAGGTTCCATGGCAATTCAGCTACTAGGTATGGTCAGGAGAATGAGGAGTTGGCTCTTGCATGGATTGAGAGCACTGGGTATGCTGTTGAGAAAAGAGGAATGGTAGTTAGCTGTAAAGAGCCATGGCTTTCTGCAAGCCCAGATGGAATATTAAACTCCTCAGAGCTGCTGGAAATCAAATGTCCTTTTTTGAGCAAAAACTCCACACATCTTACAGAACTGTACTCTAGCAAGCTTAGCGATTTAAAGATAGTGGATGGCATTCCTCAGCTACAAACCAAAGGATCCCGTGGGTACTACCTCCAAGTGCAATTAGGTATGTTTTGCACTGGCTTAGAGAAGTGCAAGTTGCTTGTTTGGGCTCGAACTGAGCAACTTGTTATTGATGTGCCGTTAGTTTTTCAGTATTGTGCTGAAGTAATCTCTAAATTGAAATCTTTCTATTGTACTCATATGCTTCCAAGAATTGTAGATGAATTTGACTGTGGAAGACTTAAGCTTTGCCTTAAGTATACTGACATGTGCAAGTAAGTAGTTAACCTAATGTGACTGCATTGAGGAGCTAGGTAACTAGGACATGAAAACTGAAAAAAACTTTTATCTGTGAAAGCACTTGTTGATCGTTTTAAAGTAGTAATGAAATATTTTTTTTACAGTGGTTAAAATATGTCAAAACAAAAGGTAATCCTACAAATTCATGTCAAATAACTCTTTCCACACGTATACAAACATTTGCGATCCTCCTTGTGCCTGTAACATCCTCGTCAGACAACTGTCCACCTTTATGAGTAAATGCTGGCAAGATAAGGTTTACCTCTCTCTCAAACAGCAAATCACGAATGGTAAAGCCTCTGTCTGCCATCACTTCGTCACCCGGCTGGAGATAGTCCAGAAAGCCAGATTCTTGGGTAATGAACTTGTCACTGCATCTTCCCTCATAAGCAGGGGAGATGAACATAATGAGTCCACAGGGGGCAATGGCAACTAAATACTTCAGAGTATTGTTTGAATAATAATGACTGTACGACTCCCCTCTGGAGTCCAGATTGTGTGCTTTTTGCAGAGTTGTTTCAAAGCAGTCAATAATGCAGGTGGTGTTCGGGAAGTTTTCCTTAAAGCATTGAGGCATTGTGCTGCGGATTGTTTCCCGTGGTAGCCATGGAATGTAGACTCTTGTGTGCTCCTCCATTGTGTCAATCCAGTAGGAAAGAATTTGGCTTACTGCACTCTGGGACACATCAAAGCGTTCAGCAAGATCGCCCTGAAGTAAATTCAACTTCAGCTTCATCATGGTTATCAGAATTTGATCCATTACTGCATCTTAAACTTCAAAGTGTAGAACTTCCGGAGAAATTTAACATGTTCTTTAAAGACACTAAGTGTGAAGCCAGTGTACAGTAAAGAGCTAGTATCATTCTTGAGAATGAAAAGGGCTAAGGGATCTTCACTGTGGTACTGTGTTGCCTTGTGTGACATTATTTTATCCCCTGAGGCATAAGTGTGGTCTGTCAATGCCTGGACCTCCCACTGAGTCACATTCACTTCCATAGTAATGCTATTTTTTCTTCTTACTATGGAAGTGAATGGGAACCAAGGTCTACTCGTTTACAAACCTCCTTTATTCATTCTCTAAAGAAATGCATACAGGTTTGGAACAACTGGAAAGTGAGTAAATGATGACAGAATTTTAATTTTTAGCTAACTTTACCCTTTTAAGTGCTTTTATAAAAGTTTTTCCACTGTTACCAACAACTTCAGCTTAACACTAAATATTATTCTTGCACAATAGGAGTGTCATCAAAAAGAAATCGTTTAAACAATGTCTTCTGTTAGAGCACGTAACTTAACAAGAAGCTGTACCTGTTTGTGGATATATCCTGACGAGCCGTCGCCTCGGAGTCTTCACTGGAGCATCGTAGCCCAACCATTTTTTGGGGAAAGGGTGATCCTCCGTGGGTCTCCCGTCAATGAAGTGGAAGGAGCAAACGTACAGAAATTTCGGTGGTTTCTTGAAGTTTAAGGCTTTCAACCAAAGCCGACGAGCTTCTTCGCCCTTCGGAGGGGCATGCAAATCATAGGGTGCTCCACATCCACATTCAGCTCTGGTGCGTGGATTATGGTCAAAACAAATGTCTTGCCAGTATTTTTTACGCTTGAACCAACTATTATGACACCCCCTAACTGCGCAAAGTACGCCAGTCTTTCTGTAATCCATATTAAAAGTTAACTAGCCAGTAAAATCTACACAGTCGAAACTAGAGAATCACAATACACCTAAGTTACTACTAGCGGAACTGCTTTACCGGAAATCTGACACATTATAGTTTGAAAATGGCAGCGCCCGCGCTTACGTGAAAAATAAGGTGGATAGGGCGCCTGATTGGCCACAGGTGTTGCCGCAATCAGCGCGATGAGTGATGGGAGACGTAGTCCAGGGTGTAGTGTAACAGTCTGTGTGATGTGACAGGGCGAGAGCGACATCCGGTGGTGAGCGGACTGAAGGTCACCGACCAGATTCATGACAGGAGTCAAATTATTGAAAGAATCAAAAAGGAAGATATTCGCAGACATCAGTTAGAGAGACAATTTGTTTTATTCAGTTGGGTTGCTAAAGCAAATACATTAATGTTTGAAGTCTTCCTCACATTCAAAACTTCTCATTAATTGGTGCTCCAAGTTTGGGCATGTTCCAAATTTTCTAGTCGTCTTCCAATTTAAACCATTTTCTGCTAAAGACTTGTCACTACCTCGCCTTGTCAAACACCTTCCTTTTGGTGAAAAATGGAGCCGATTCAGCAATGCATAAATTTAATTAATATGCTATATCTCAGTGTGAAAACAATTTATCTTCCACTATAATCACTTTTGGCCATGTGTAAAATCTTAACACACTTCCAGTTTAATTTGTCAGTCGATATATATATATATTATATTCACTGAAGCAGCATTGACTGTAACAGTTGATACTCATGGACCACAGGAGAATGAACACCAATCCAATTTAGGATATCAACACCACAGTTCTGGAGTAAAATAATGGGGTTCATTACCCAAAGAGAGTTTTTTTATATTTATTTAAAAAAAAAAAAGCTGTTCACACAGGGGAAATGTGTGTCGTGTTTGCAGAGTGACAAAGAAACATGAATGGGACATTTGTAGCATACTGTTTCATTCATTCACGAGACCAAGCAAAGCATGTTTCTTTGAAATCATTGAAATGATGAAATAATAACAAAAACAAGTGTGTTTAAATGGCAAAATTTTAATGCTTTAATTTTTTTATAAAAGGTAAATACGTTGGAAAAGATGTAAATCCAAAATCAATAATAAATGCATTTTAATTAAGTTCTAAATATTCTATATAATTAAAAAGTGTAATTAAGTATAATATGAAATGTTCAGATAATTGAAATGTTCAATCTAAGTTTGCAATTGCTTTTGTAGGGGTTTAGAATTCAGTTCCTACTAAAAGCTAAATAATGTTTATGGTTGGATTTTGCAATATGTGAGGATGCATAGCGGCATATACTTTTGTGTTCTTCATTTGCATCAAGTTGATTAGAAAATGTGTAATTTATGGCATGCAAAAAAAAAAAAAACAACTTACAAGTTGTTTTTACAACTGAGGATGGTGTTTGGATGAATACTGAAATGTTTTGTTGTTTCTATTTATGCAGTCCATTGGTTTTTAATGAATAATTTGTTTGAACATTTTATTTAGGTATCTGGGCCTCTTCGTTTAAGAGTCACACTTGGCTCCTTCGCGGTGAAAAGCCTTGAAATGTAACTTACTGTTTTTTTTTTGTTTTTGTTTTTCAGGAAAGTAATTGTAAAATATTTTTGTTCAATAATATCTTTGATTATTATTTAGAACTTTTAGGGGATTTTATGACAATATGCAATATTTAAACAATTTTAATGAGCTATTTTTTCCCATTAGAATGAATAAATATATATTTATATAATATTTGTTTTATTATTTTTCAATAAATGTAACATTTCACATTAAAACAGAGTGAACGCTTTTAAAATCCATTTTTAACATATTTTATTAGGTTTTGCATTTAGATATACATTTAGAGGTTCTAAAAGACTACTTTTTGTCAAGGTTTAGGTATTTTTGGTTAGATAAATATCAGGTTGCATTATGATTACAAATCAAACATTAAAATACAAGAAAATTGCTCTCCCCATCTCACAAATTCTCAAAATGTGCTCTGTTGCAGTCTTCCCAGTTAATTTCTGAGTGTGTGTGTTTGTGACAGAGACTCTTTTGTATTTTTCCATTTATTCACTTTATTTCACATATTCTCAAAATTTGCTCTGCTGCATTTTTATCAGTTCATTTCTATGTGTTGTGTGTGCGCGTGTGTCTATTTTGCACTCCTGATATTTTAGAGTGTCACCCCTGATTTGTAGTTGGTACCACCAAAAGATTCTCTGAGTTTTCATATTTTTTTGTATTTCCCATTAGTTTCCTATTTCAGTCATTTCTGACCATGAAGGAGCCAAGTGCAACCTTTTTTTTTGTTTTTTTGTGACCCTTTAACATATCAGAATCATGTCCATGATTTTTTTGTGTTCATATAGCTAATGGAACAAAAGTCACCAAGTCTCATCTCATTCCGATGAAGCTACGATTTTTAACATTTCAAAATATTAATTTTTCAGTCAAAAATGACTGAAGAAGCCCAGAGGGATAAATGGTTAGAAGGATACTGTAGATCCATTATAGTCTTGCTGTCAATTGTGCCTCGACTGTTGTAGACCAGAGTACTGCTGAGTAACACAGCCAGACAGAAGATGTTGGTGTCATGCTTTGGGTCTCCCAGTGATTAAAGAAAGATTTTTTTTTCAATATAAGCATCACCCGGCAACTTTTCCATTTGGCCAATAAGTGTCCTACGCAGGACTTTTATTCAGAAGCTCCCATACTTGTTTTAATACCCATTTTAATAGTCTGTCAATTTTAGATATAGAAGCACCGTAATTTTGTCTTTCAGCTTTGAAGCTGCACAGTGGAACACTGCAGTTTTTAATATAAATATGGTTATCTCTGCATTGAAAGTGACAGTATTCTTGGACTCATGAAACTGCTTGTGATGCTAGTTGTGTTTTCTTGTCACGTCACCTTATCCACGTCTCCGAGTCCCTCTGTGTCCAGCAGCACTAGAGTGGTTCCTGCTTTAGTGGGATGAGGCACACACCACATCCAGATGCCCTTCGTCTTGGACTCAATTGTGCTCCCCAGCGCAAACCCTGATAATGACAATGACTTTTGTGCATTTAATGTCAATCACTTGAACTGCATGACGTTTCCTATGAGCGCTAACTAATTATTGCGGTGGGCAATCACCCGGTCCTTTATGACCAATCACTTTTTATGTACCGGGATTCATACCGGAGAGACCAGGCGTGGAAGGAGGTGGCAGAGGCCGTGGTGAATCTGGTGTGTATTGGACCCGTGAATGACAACTACCATACATAGAATGTACCGCCAAGAATAGCGCGCCATCAGCCATCAGAAATTTAGTTTAAATTTCATATAAAAAATATATACATGATCAGAGTGGTGGGTGATTTTTTTACTATGTATTATATATAATAAATATACAAATACATATATATCTAATCTCATTGGCTGACGCTGCTATGACCATGGCGTCAGTGCCAAACTTCAGCCACGCCTTCCGTCAAGCGTTGACGCTGACGCCCCCGTGTGAACACACCGATACAGATACACAGATGCACACCTCTGCAGGTTACATTCAATTTGTGACTAACTCAGTTTCTATCGGCTTTAAAATGTGTGTATCTGTTCTGTTGGGCCTCCAGTGACCATGGATAAACCAGTGTGCTTCATTGACACGGACTCAGATGGGAAGCTGTGTGTGCAGCAGTCAGCACTGCAGATCCTGCAGCAGATCCAGCAGCCGGTGGTGGTGGTGGCCGTGGTGGGACTCTACCGGACCGGGAAGTCCTACCTGATGAACCGTCTCGCTGGGAAACAAACAGGTTTCTCCTCCATTTTAAAATTTATCCTCAGTTTGCTGCTCTTGAACAGGATGAACGTGATTGGCTGCCGCCTGGCTACTGTATTTGCATAGAGCGATCCTGATTGGCTGACGCTTCCATCGGCGACGGATCCACAATTCTTTTTGGCAACGCTTGACGTCACCCATTCAAAGTCAAAGGGAAGCGTTGACGCTGACGCCCCCCGTGTAAACACACCGTATGTGTGCCGTAGAATCTGTAGTACTGTCAAAAGTACCTGTACTTTGGTAACAGGTCTGAGATTGCAAGACTGCAGTGTAGTCAGCTTTGATTATAGCCCTGATAGCACACGTACATCTCGGAGACGTCTATTTGACGTCTGCATTTACATCCGCAAGACATAGTTTGCTCATCTGCAATACGTCTACTGGACGTTTTCTATCAGATGTCAAATAGACATCTTTAAGATGTTTATGATTTAGAATGTATGTAAAATCACAGATGTCTTACAGATGCTTTCCAGATTAAGAGATCTTTAACAGACATCTTGCAGACGTACGTGTTTCATCTGGGAAGAGTTTTCAAATAATTTCAAGAAATAAATAGTGTAAAATAATTTAGTAAAATAGTTGAAGGGAAGCAAAAATGACTTTTAAAATGACTTTTTTTTACTTATTTTGCATGGCGATAAAGGCTTGGTGTTATTATGTGAATAAAAATCTAATCTTTTAGAAATGTAAAAGCACCTAATTTTGTGACTTGGCTCGAAAAGCATAATTGAAAAGAAAACGTTTACATTTTCACATCTGTTAATCTGATAATTCATTCTATGCAAATGCTTCATCTTGAGCCATGCTTTTCTTTGACTTCTCATCGCCAGACTTTCGTTGTCTCTTCACAGGAATAGTTTTTGATCGCCGTCCATCATTCACAACAGACGCACAGCGACACATCTTGCCATCTTCTCGCATAATGTATCTACTTTTTAAATATATTATAAACACATATTTTATGTATTGTATGTTTTCATTTAGTGTAAATATACTGAATGTCCTTTTCCTTACCTTACAGTAGAGCGAGGGAAGTGCGAGGAAGATTGAAAGGGAGTCGAGGGAGAGAGACGGAGGATATCTTATGGTTAACCGGAGATTTTAGACCATAAAATCTTTAACGTTAATCAGCAAGTATTTGTAACGAAGTCGGAAGATAAAAGGGTTTAGGTCATAAACCCAAATCAGCTCAAGTACTGTCCGCAGTCGGTGATATAAGGCTCGTGCTTTAGAGAAAGAAGAGAGGCGAGTGACGCAGTATGTAATTCGGAGAAGCTCGGGATTTTAAACCATAAAATCTTTTAGGTTTCTGTCGATATTCATGTTACTGGTGATCTAGAAGTACTGCTCGTGCTGCTAGGAAGAAAAGACGTGAGAAAGATTACGTAAATTCGTGATTTCGTATGAATCGCGGAGCATAAGCTGTTTATTGTTTTATGCGTGTAAAGTCAACGCTTGTTGTGTGATTAAACTGCGGATTCCGAACTTTATTTCTGCAAGCTGATTTGAGTAGCAGTGGACTGAAAGTTGTTGTTTGACATACTTCGGCCTGAGAGGAAAGAAGGACGTCACCAGATAGCCCTGTGAGTGCCGTGAGCTCAACAGGTCCTCTGGCTTCGAGGGACGTCACATTAATCTGAAGACTGATTTAACGTGCACCTACCTGAACAGTCACTGAGGTAACACAGACTTTATTTTGTTTGCTCGGTTGAGCGAAGAGGTCTTTGTGTTTTCCTGGCCACAACGATCGCTAGCAGCATCTCAGGCCTGCAACGGGGTGGGGTTTTTTTTATGTGGGGCTTGAATGTTTGTATGAGTGAGTGTGGATCCACATATTAGTAATCTGACCGGTCTTAATATAGTATTTCACTGGTTTTTCCTAATCTAATTTGCTTGACACTGTAAAAGTTAAGGGTGTTGGCGTTTCTCAAAGCAACCCCATTGTTAGTATTAGTTTGAAGGATTGTAACTAAGTCTAGTTAACTATAGCAAATTGCTAACGTTGCCGTTTGTGAGACACTTAAGTGCAAGACAGAAAAAAGGATACTTGAGAGAGTATTACTTGAAAGTAAGAAAGATTAGGAAAAAGGGAAAAAAAGTCAAACGAAGGGAGCTTAATACTTTTATTGCTATATTTTTCTGAATTGTATTTCTTTCCTTTTATATATTGATTTCATTTTATTATTAAAACACTACATTTACGGTATCTAGACAAATTTTGACTTCTGCCTACGGCAATACATTACAATATAATTTGAAATCCCTTATTTAATGGTGTAGTGTCTTGTGTTCATTAATCATTTCCCTTTCCTTACTTAACTGGATAGTGAGTATTTGAAGTAATTGTAATTTAACAAGTAATCCGTTAGTAACACACGGTCATCAGAGAACAGCCAGACAGAGGATCAATTAGTATTTCGAACTTAGGCCTTTATCAGTCCAGTGACACAGTGATAAGGGGGCTACAAGTGTTTTCTTCTTTGTAGCACACATATGTGATTATTCCACATAGGTTAGCATGTTACACATCTGAACTATGAAACAACCAAAGCTGAAGAGTAATAAAGCAGTACAAAAAAGATGATCATTTTTAACTTTCTGATGAGGTTCACTGGAAATTCCCAACAACCAAATGACATGAAAATAATTCATAAAAATGTAAATGTATGCCTGTATATCAGTAGTGCTGTTCACAATACAAAGGTGAAGAGTTAAATGTCCAGTAATTGTTTTTATTAATGAATGAAATGTGTTTGGATTAAAGTCAGGGGCCCTTTTGGAAAAGTTCAATCATTAGCTAAATGAGTAAATGACTATTAAATTACAACATGAAAGCTTTAATAGAAATTACAAAACTTCCAACATATACTGTTTAACTCCTAGTGTCTTAAACACACACATGGACAGAGTTTGGATTGTGAAGTCTGTGAATCGACAGGTCTGTGTACGTTTTGATCATTTGTTTTTCAATTTGAAATGAAATAAGCAAAAACGAGAAAACGTCTCCTTTATTGGTTTTTTCGTTTGTTCAGAAAAACGAAAAAAATGAGATTTCGGCTCGATTTTAGGTTTTTTGGTCCATGGGTAGAAAACGGATAAAAACTATTATTTTTTATTTATTTATTTATTTCAACAAAACGATAGTCCTCTGACCGGGCTTTCTTCTGTGCAACCTAACGCGTTTCACATAAATATTTATTTCAGAAATATAAATCTGCACCAGCCTGTTTTATTTAGCTGCGCTACCCACTACAGCGCAAAAGCAGTCATAACTTTCCTTTTAGACATTATATGCTCAGTTTTGGACAGTGCAAATACTGTAGCCTAATGCAAATCAGCTAAAGGTATCAAGGATGGAGAATATTATTTTTACTGTACTGTATCATAGCCACGGGAACGTTTCATTTTGCCAGGATTTAAGTTATAAGTGTGCACAGCCTGTAGACGCTCAAGTCAAATGTTGATATATAACTAACGCTTAGACTTTTGAAAAGTCGATGTTTCACGTGTTCAGCAATCCACCGATTGGTCACCTACTGGGTAGGTCCAGGAAAAAAAAAAACATATTAGCGTTAACAATATATGATATTTAAACAAAAAACTGCGATTTTATGCCGTATTATATATTTACATTGGATCAACAGCTAAGTACAAAACTCTCCAACCAAATGTAATGGAAGAAGCCAATAACATTATTTGCTTAACATTTAACCTGTAACACTGTGCATCAGCGATATTTTGATCTTTAATGTTTAATCTTTATATCTTCCCCCATTGTTTGATCGAGACTTATTATTCGTTATTAACAAATGTAACACACATAGCCTATAAAGACCTATGGATTTTCAACATTATTTTCAAACGAATAGGTCTACTTAGTTTTTGGATCATCATTAATTTAATGAAAACACAACAACAATAAAATAGCACAAAAAACCCTCGCTTATATTGAAAATAAACTTTTATTAACAAAATGATTAAGATGGATGACATGAAATAGGCCTATCCTATAACCTAATAAATTAAAGTTTTTGGATTTTTTCCCTTTAAACCGAACTCACAGTTTATGGTTCATTTCTACTTTAATGTACAACAACAAATGAACAAAGACAAACTCACTTATATTAAACAATATAATATAGGCTATAAATATGTTTATTAACAAAGATTCTCTTGCGCTTCTGCCTCCGCTATCGTTCTGTCAATCATCTCACTGGTCCACTCGTCTCGTCCGATGTTACTCGTGCTGTATGAAGAGGACGTTTGTCTGCTGTCCATCTGAACTACATTAATATTATTTATATACAAATGCAAAACGACCATACAGCAAAATAAAACGGGCTGAGTGCAGATTCATATTTCTGAAATAAATATTTCTGTCAAACGCGTTAGGTTGCACAGAAGAAAGTCCAGTTAGATGACTATCATTTTGTTGAAAAACAAACAAACAAAAAAACAAATTTTACCCATTGTAAAATAGAAATAGGTGACTACCTATACCTTAAAAAAAAAACAAGTAATAACAACGCAACAAAAGATGTAAATTATTTTAAAGCCTTAAATTGTTTGAATAATGTGTAACTGTTTGTACTTGTTATGGACGTGTGATTTTCTTATTGCTTTTACTATTTTATTTTATTATTATATTATTTTATATATATATAAAAAAGAATGAAAATAAATAAATAAAGGACTATTATTTTGTTGAACGGAGCAGAGGAACAACTGATGACGTCACCGGTCAGATTTGGTTGACGAATCGACGGAAAGGGGCGTCTCGTGAACGCCCACGTGTGGAAAATTAATTTCGAAGTTATTTATCCGTTTTCTACCAGTGAAACAAAAAAAACTAAAAATTGAGCCGAAATCTCGTTTTTTTTTTGTTTTTCTGAACAAACGAAAAAACGAATAAAGGAGCTGTTTTCTCGTTTCTGTTTATGATCAAAACGTACACAGACCCGACAGACTGCTGCTCTGACACGCTGAACTAAATGATCCCCGCAGAAATAAACAGTGTATGTTTTGACTCATGATGACAGAACCTTTTGATGTGTTTAATGATTAAAAGAAGCTGAAAGAAGAATTAAGGGTCTCTGTCTCATTCTCTGTCTGCAAAAAAAAAAAAAAAAAAAATTCTTCCTAAGTATTTTTGTCTTGTTTTCTAGTATAAATATCTAAAATTTCTTTAACCCTTGTATGGTGTTCCTATTTTTGTTACTCAGCCAGTGTTCGTGGGTCTGGTGGACCCGCTGCATTTTTGGGTTTTTAATTCAACACAATTAAAAAAATTATGTTAAAATACTCAACAGATGTTTACGTCATCCCATTTACAAGCAATATAAACAGAATGGTTGGCTAATATTTGCCCTTTTCCTTTGTTAGATCACATTTATGAATTAAAGTGCTACAGCCTTGTGTGGAATGTCAGGGGCAGAAGCACAACTCACACTTACACTCTCACAGACGCTCTCTCTCACACATACTAACACATACACATACTAATAGCAGGCCCAGACGATAGGGGAACAGAGCGAAGTTAAACAGGACCTTCAATTTCCACTCTTTCATTGGCCCCGGGTCCACTGGACCCGAACATCCTGTGTGTAATATAAGTGTGTAGGGGAGGTGTACAGTGAGTGGTCATTGAAAATTTGTTCTGATATATGTTCTTAACAGAAAATGAGCCAAGGCCAATGAGTATGAGCTTGAAAAAATTATTTTGCGTATCATTTTTCTTTCGACAAAAAGTGAAAACGGGTCCCACAGACCCGAACGCCATACAAGGGTTAACCAGGATGTGTGTTTACTTGACAAGTAAGATAAGATATTACAAATAAAATAAATACAGGGTGGGCCATTTATATGGATACATCACACATCAAACTTATTGGGAATTTCACAAGAAAAACAATGGTGTGCTTGGTTTTAACGTAACTTTATTCTTTCATGAGTTATTTACAAGTTTCTGACCACTTATAATGTGCCACAAACAGGACGTTAATATCACCAACCATTCCCATTTTATTAAGGTGTATCCATATAAATGGCCCACCCTGTATAATGTCTTGTTTCCTGAAAAAAATTATCCAAATTTTGTTAGGTTTTGCTTAAAACCAGATAAATAATTATCTGTCAATGGGGTAAGAAAAATAATCTTAATTCAAAGGCTAAACAAGATTATATTTCTTTCCCCACTGGGAGATATTTTGCTTGTTTTAAGCAGAAAACAAGAATTGTTTTGTCTTCTGTATTCACATATATTATTTATTCTTTCATACTGTGCTAATTTTACTTGCACTTATTTCTATATATATTACGGTTTCATTTTGTGTTGTGTGTTGTGTTGTCTTCACAGCTTTAAAATCTGCTCATGACCATCTTAAAGGTGCAGTATGTGAGACTGACAGCTAGCGGTTGAAATGAGTACTGTAGTCCAAATTCAAAATATTGGAGAGAGTCTTAAAAATGAAAATTCCAAAATAAAATTCTGGAATAAATCATATTAAGACATCTTTAAAACTTTTTGATATACAGGCATGCAAACTTTAGGGAAAAAAAAAAATCAGAAAAAAATATGGCACTCAGATATTTTCTATTCCAATGTTTTGACAAACAGAAACAAGATTGATTTCCAATTTCAACATTATTTGTTCTTTAGACATTCCTCTTTAAAAGAAACCATCAGCTTAATGCAAAGTGACCCACATTTTGTATTTGACGAGTGAAATTTTTGTACCGTTCAACAATTAAGATTTGTATTAATTTATTAAGATTTATTAAAATTAAGATACCAAACGAAAAGTCTGTTAAGCACCCAAATCTAAAAAGACATTAAGATATCTTTAATAAATCCTGAGTTACAGGTTTATAAACTTGGGAAAAAAATTAAAAAGTGCTTTTTACCACTTTTTGAAGTGTCACCATTGGCATATAATGCAAAAAAGATTGCTAAAATTGACAAATTTTACTAATGGAGCTAACTAAAGGAGTAAAAATAACATGATTCTGCCATCTTTCTGAAGTCATTTTTACCCTCCTGTAATTTGGCTCTAATTACTGAGTAAATATATGTCTGTCACATTGAATATTTTGACTTTTTTCTTCATTCATGTATTTCTTTCACCAGGGGAAAAAAAAAATTGAGCCAGGGACTTTTGGTTGAGTTGACACAGAATGACCCAAGTGTGTTCATGACAAGTAGTTGTCAGGCATTCACCACAACCACAGCCACAGCCACCTCCACCTGCCACCTCCACCTGCCACATCACCAGTAGCACCGCCCACCCGCTCTCAGTCACTGGAGTTCTAATCCTCCACACCTGAATCCAATCAGCCAGGCCCTATAAAAGACTCTCACTCTCAGTCATTCACTGTCTGGTTTACCGATCACATCCCTTATGCTAGCGCCAGACCTCACTGTTTCTTCCATTGGACTCCCCTGTGAATAACCTGGACTCATTGTGGCTTTCCCCTTATATGGACTCACTACTATAGCTCAACTGTTACAAGGTGTAACGTAGACTCAGGGTTATTTGGTTCCACATGCAGCTTTATTGCAGTGTCAGGCAGAACAGGGCCAATCGCCAGCAAACAGAGTCCTCAGAGGATAAACACAAAGTGTAAACAATAAGGCAGGCAGAGTTCAGGGCAGGCTGCGTAACAGCAGAAGTCAATAAACAATCCGGGTTGAAAATACACAGAGGAGAATCACAAACGATAAACAGTCCAAGGTTGATAACGAGTAGGCAAAAACAATGAAAGAACAAACGCTCAGAAATGACAGCCGTGGCAAATCAAGACTTTGCGGGGAAGTGGTGTGTGTGTGTGGCTTATATGGTGTGGATAATGAGAAGCAGGTGTGAGGTGCAGGTGTGTCAGTCCCAGGTATGAAGGAGCATGGGAAATGGAGTCTGAATGTGACCTAATTAAAACTAAGGAGAGGGTTCCCTCTGGTGGTGTGGAGGAGACGGTACGGAAGCCTGTAACATGTCAGATAAGCTTATCATTATTTCATCCATTCTTGCATTCCATTTTACCATCATGTCAATAAAACTCTTGTTTGATTTTGCACCTTACCTCTGCCTCTGGTCTCATCCCTGTTGTAATGTGACGGTAGTTGCCTTGGCATATGATAATGATGAATAATTTTATACATGTATCTTTTAAAATATTAGCTACCCACACAAACGTGCGTATAATTTCGGTGTATTTTTATACCTCTTGTAAACAATTTTCTGAATTTCTTTTTCCAGATCTTTTTAATCAAGACCCATCTCCAAAATGCACTCCAGCGAATGTTGCAAATTTGTCAAAGTTTGAATTAATTTCAAAAGTTGGTCATTACACTCAGCTTCCATTAGCAAAAGACTATTTAAAATGAATCCTGCATCTTCTGCGTGTCTTTTTATGAATGAAAAACGCCCGCTTACGCCGCGTCAGAGCTCAGTGCCGCTGGCAAAGCTACAACACCGCTGTTTTTTTAAATTGTGGGAAATACACCGTCATGCGCGTGTGACGCTCGCAGTGATTTCAGTGTCTGCCGTTTCACTAAATGAGGACATAAATACATTAACAACATCTCCAGAACTGCTCTGAGAGTCACTTCATGAGCATTTCACTGTTTCATTTGAGTAAAACAAGCGTCAAATATACACACAGAAATTTAAAGGTATTAAATTTATTCACGTCAACCCGTCAAAGTAAAAGTTCAGTTTAATTTTATTAACCATACGTGCCTATACTACTACTACTACGACTACTACTATTAATTAATAAAAAAAATACAAATTCCTCACACAATATTTCTTCCATGTTTTAAATTTGAATAGTAAACCCCCTTTATTTGCCAAAAATAAAATATAAATTTCATTAGAAGATCAATTTAATTAATATGTTATACCTTCATTTGATAACCAGAACAATACACAACACAGAATTCCATAAGGCTATTGTAAAAATAAATAAAAGTTTTTATGCATTAAAATAAACAGACATGCTATAACATATTTGGTAACAATAAATCGTAAGGTGAGAAAAAATAAAACATTTCATGGGGTCCTAAACATGTCCTTTTTCTTAACTTTTGATAGATTGGCAGTAAATCGTGATTAATTACATTTTGATACCAAATTAAATTTAACCATTAAAACGAAGTCCAGAAAAATGAAAACAGAAAAAAAAAAAACGAAATTTGGGACAAAAATCCAGGGCCCTATTTTTTGCATGCAACTATATTTCCTACAGTTTATAAATACATCTTCAAATTTATTATTTCATTTGTCTAACATATTTTTGTAAAGTTATAATTTTGTTATAATACTTTGATATGTTTGCAGTGATTGCTATTTACTATTGTTCATAGTGTGACAAGGTCTTTAACCCCCAGTTTAATGCCCCTGGACCTCATCCAGGTTCAAACACCTGTGTCTAACAAAATCTTGTGTAAGCATGATGTGAGCGCCCACCCAACACCACTAGCCCCTGATGTTTTGGCATCAGCCCTGGATGTTTTATAATCCTAGAAACGCCCTGTCTCCAAACAAACAGTAATACAAAGGCAGGGCAAAAGCGTAATCCAGTAAAACAGGCAATAGGTCAGAATACCGGTAAGCAGTCCAAAGTAACAAATGAACAAGGCTATGAAACCAGACAAAAACTATTGCAATGAAACAAGACAAAATTATAACAAAAAACAAGGTAAAACTATGACAAGAAACAAAACCATGGAAATAACAAAAGAAGGCAATGAAATCAGGAAAACGCTTGGTAGAGTCCACACAGGCATAACAATAATTCGCAAAGGCCTGTTTGGGCTCCCTCTGCTGGCGTGGCGTTACACAGCATTTACTGAATTTTATTGTTATATTGAATAATAATAGAAATAAGGGGGGGTGGGGGAATCTATTATTTTTAATGAATGCAGTATATAAGTTTGGAAAAACATTTAAAATCCAAGGAATAGAGGCAGATTAATGAAGGAATACATCACATCAAATGTAATATCACACTTTCACCACCACCCTACTTATAAACAAACTGGTTTGCTCAATCCCAAGGTACTGATGTTTTCAGACTGATATTTTTCATTTGGATATATATTTAGTAATGATCAAACACTACTTTTTGTCCAAGTTTAGATTTTTTTTTTTATAAATGTTGTTGAATCTTCTGGCTCCACTAACTGGTAAACTAATACACAGCCTTTGATCTCATTGTAAATTATCTATCAGAGCCCTTCAAATAATAATAAAGATGGTATTTATTAATGTTTAGATATGTTAGCTTGAACTGTGTTGTTTAAGAACAAATCAGCCAGAAATTCAATTAAATAAGACTAAAGGTTTACTGTATGTTCACTGTAAACCCCACTGTTGTCATTAATAAAGAAATTAAGTTAATGTAACTTGACATTACTTAAAGTACTAAGTTTTGGCATCAAAACTTAAACAGGTGTGTTTAACTTACTCATTTGGCAGCAAAAACATTTTAATTAATATTTTAAGTTCTCTGAACTCAACATTTTAATTCATTTAAACGTTTCACCATGTCTCTGTTTAAAATGATTGGTCGCGCTTGAAATTCTGATTTGACAACCGCGCTGATTGGTCGATATAAATTACTATGACACAAGGCGGGATTTTTTTTTTTTTTTTTTTTTTTTTTTTTTGGTCTTGTGCTGAATTTCGCTGAAGCGGCAGCAGGACAGAGGCACTAGCAGAAACCATCTGACAGAAGACAGACAAAAGTTAAATTAGTAAGTAGAGATTTAAACGCTCATGTACATTTTTCTTAATTGATTTATACCTTATTCTAATGTTACGTTTTTCGTTTCACTCCAGTAGCAGCACAAGTACGCTGGCGGTAAAGCAGGTGGGAAGAGAGTCATCCTAAAACATTCATTAGAGTGACGTTACACAGGTAGGTTAATGGTAAAATTCGCTTGGTTGCTGTTTTATTTTTGGAGTATTTTGTAGTTATAAACACGCCTGAGTTACTAACCTTCTGTAAGAACATTTTAATTTCCCGTTTAATTTTTTTCTTCCCCCTTAATTTTTCTTCCCCCAGCTGCACTTGCTGGCCGATTATGAAGCAGGCGGGGACACGCATGGAGTCGTGATAAAGGCCCATGGATTACGCTGGTAAATTAATGCCTGTACATTTTCTTTTATTGTCTGTAAAAGGTTTTATTTTGTAGTTATAAACACACCTGAGTTTCTAATTTTCTGTAAGAACATTTGAATTTCCCGCCTAACCGTTTTCCTCCCCCAGCGGCACTTGCAGGCGGGCGGTCGTGAAGCAGGCGGTGACAGGGATGGAGTAGTTATGAAGGCCCATGGATTACACTGGTAAGTTAATGTTTAACACGTCTGCACGTTTTGGTTTACTGTCTGTAAAAGGTTTTATTTCATACGGATGGACAAGGTATAACGTTAAATGCGTTTAGGCAGGGCTGCCAACTTTTGAGTTCAGCCTAGAGTGAGATTCTGGGGGCGGGGCTTGGTTATGGGGGAGGGGCTTATTGAGGGGCGTGGCTTGGTGTGGAAAAAATACAAACACAAAATCATTGCATTAGCAGAAGTGTATTAGGTATATATATAAAATCATTTAAATATGGGATGTCATTGACTTGACATTCTGTTCTTAGAAAACAATAATTAACATTAACTACTAGGCATATCCAGATATTTGTCATGTTTTTTTATGATAAAGTTATGTAAAATAACTGCTCAGTGCTGCAAAACAAACAACTCTGCTAATGCTAACTTAATTCTATATAAACTATAACAGCATATTAGCTACTAGCCTAAACTGGACGGAGACATGGGGCGCCCTGTAACTCACTGACCTGACCTGCCTGCGTTCACAATTCACACGGTGCAGATAGGAGGGAGAACGGCTGACTACACAGTTTATGGGAATAAATTATGTATTTCCCTCACAATTGTCAGCAAAAACTCACTACACTGTCTGTCTGGTCTCTCTGCGTGTTGCTTTTTTTTTTTTGCGATTTTTTTTTTTTTTTCTCACTGCTGCACGAGTCTGCGTGAGAAAAGGGGGGTGTGGCGTGAGAGCGTGAGAATTGGGTCAATTGCGTGAGTCTCACGCTGAATGCGTGAGAGTTGGCAGCCCTGGTTTAGGTTAATATGAAGTTTCTGTGAGAAACCAAACCAATGTTTTATACACCGTTTTTGTGAATTTACAATAAACATGCTGCTACCGTGGCTCTAACTTCGAGTATAATTTACTCCCATGCTCACTGATATGTCCCTGTGTATTATTTGTGAGATTATATACTTTATTCTTTTGGTGTAAAATTGTGTTGCCGCTTGAAGACGTTGTAGTTTTAGGAATATCCTTTTTTCGTGTTTACTAAAAACCGCAGACCTGTTCCCGCCTAAAGGTTTTAAGAGGAGAGCAATGCGAGGTTGAATTAATTCGTTAATTTTAATCCCCCACCCGCATATTTTGCATGTCTCTCTTAGTTAACACACCTGAGTCAGAGAACCAGCTCGTTAGAAGTGAGCTCCGTGCATTAACTGTTCTGATTGACATGGTCCCTGCATAGTGTTCACAGCAGGGGAAATCCGTTGAAGTTTACTACACTTCGGAACGTTTAACGTTATTCACATATTTGCGCTACGCCACGGCATACAGCGTCACACACCGCTTCAAATGGAACATGAATGTAATCTTGCCTTTTTTTATATATATATATACAGGTTGCCGCTTCCAGGATAATCACAAGTACCATTTTGATGAAAAATATATCAGATCCCTCCCTCTCATCATGACAGTCTGAAGCGCATACATCCTGACGCATATAATGATGTGGATCTGGTTTGTTTACAACCAAGGGGCAGGTTGCATTTGATTTATTGTTCATCAACATGGTACCTACAACTATCCTGGATGCTGCAACCATTTGTAAAAGGCAAGATTGCATTCACATGCACATCTAAAAAATGAAAAAATGACTTTTCACAGATTCCTGAAGCTTTATATTCACTTTCTTGCATAGGCCGATCGTTTCATTTCATAAGACACCAGTGTATCAGGAACTATGAATGTTATAATTTATTACATTTTTTTTTCTTGGACTCTAAAAGGAATGGTTACCATTGACTTGCATTATGAATCAACTTTAATAAACCATAGTTTCGGTTAAAAAGAAAAAAAGTCACATCTTCGATTAACTGATAACTGAATCAACAGCAAAATTTCTGTTTTTACTGAACTATCACTTTAAAGGATTAGTTCACTTTCATAATTTACAGAAAATGTACTCACCCCCTTGTCATCCAAGATGTTCATGTCTTTATTTCCTCAGTTGTAAAGAAATTTTTTTTTTTTTTGAGGAAAACATTTCAGGATTTCTCTCAATATAATGGATAAGTATGGCGCCCCCGAAGTTTGAACTTCCAAAATGCAGTTTAAATGCAGCTTCAAAAGGCTCTAAATGATCCCAGCCGAGGAAGAAGCGTCTTATCTGGTGAAACAATCAGTTATTTTTAAAACAAATTGACAATTTCTATACTTTTTAACCTCAAATGCTTGTCTTGTCTCGTCTCTGCGATGCGCATGCGTAGTCTGTGATCCGGGTCAATACGGTTAGGGTATGTCGAAAAACTCCCATTTCGATTATATGTCTTCAATGTCAAAATCGTCCTACAATGCTGTTTTACCATTTTTGGTAAAGGGCATTTGAGCTTCTTTGTGTGTTTACTTTGTAAACACTGTGTCGGTACTTCTGCAGCATTGTAGGGCGATTTTTGAAGTTAGAAAAGAAAACGAGATGGGCGTTTTTCGACGTACCCTAACTGTATTGACCCGGATCACAAACTACGCATGCGCATCGCAGAGACGAGACAAGATGAGCATTTGAGGTTAAAAAGTATATAAATTGTCAATTTGTTTTGAAAATAACTGATTGTTTTACCAGATAAGATGCTTCTTCCTCGGCTGGGATCATTTAGAACCTTTTGAAGCTGCATTTAAACTGTATTTTGGAAGTTCAAACTTCTGGGCACCATACTAATATCCAAAATATAGTGAAAACAATATTTATTAGCACGGTAACAAGGTCGGCAGTTTAAGACATTAATTTATAAGCACAAAACACAAGATACTTCTCTTTTCAATATGAATAGGAATTTATTGGAAAAACCTAAGACATACACACTAATCTAACACATAGACGCGCATTCACACATTCATACAAGTTGCAGAAAGAGAGAGAGATGAGGAAAGAATGAGTTTAGAAGAGTGAAAATGTGAAATCCCAAGTTTATAGCATAAGTATATGCAATTGCTTAGACCTGAACAACCATCAATCATTTAATTAACCCTCGCATTGAGTTCCTCAATGAGGTTATTAAACGTTACATTAAATGCACCAGTTCAGCTAGAATCTGGAGGTTGTACTTGCGTTGCCTTTGTGTTAAGGGGTTTCCTTTGATGACGTCGTTGCAGAAAGGGGTTCCCCAAGGTTGCTGATTGGTTGGAAGTCCGTGGTCGTTGGAGGTGATGTCTTGGGCATTGGCTGGAGGATGGAGTCGTGTACGCTGGTTGAAGTTTTGAGGCAGGCACGAAGTCTGAGACACGGCTTAGCGGCAAAACTTAACTTAGAACACGAAACTCTCAACGGAAAGAAAAGATTAAAGTAAAAGAAAGAAATGTGACGGTCTCCTCATGTTTTCATTTAGAGGAGTGGCTGGCGTGCAAGCCAGGAAGCGTTCAAAGAACACAAAGAGCAGCGGCAAATTATGGCAAAAAGCATGGCTAAAAGAGATGGCACGAAGCACAAACTAAAAGCACAAACTAAAAGCCTGACTAAAAGCAATGGTTAAACCAATAGCTAAAAGCTAAAAGCTAAAAGCAACGGCTAAAAGCATGGCTAGGAGCGATGGAAATAGCTAAAAGCAAAAATTGATGGTGTCCTGTGGTTTTAAACTCAGCTTTGGACACATCCCAAAATGGTGTCTTGACCAATTAGATGTTGTCTTAACTCGGGATATTGCTATGTTTCTCCTCCCAAAACATAAATCAGTATGTTATCTTATCAGTCACATGGTCAGAATTTTCCCGCTCTTGCAGAGTATAATTTGGCCATGATTCCTACAACATGAATACAATGCATTTGACAATGAATTGATCGGTGGAAACCTTCAAAGCATGAATTTTCAAACTCATACATACCAAACACGAATATAAACCCTTAAGCTATTCAATAGTTATTAAAAAGGACATACACAACGAGTGATTAGAACATAATAGACAAATGTGTGGGTGGCATACATAGTAGGGAGTTATGCAATGGTCTGATGTTCATTCATAAGTCCTTTTAAGCATCGTTTTGGTGCATATTTAGGTAAAATGGACAGTCTCTGCCATTCTGTGAACTAAGGGCATGTTCCAAGGAACAAAGGAATTTAGAAGGAACTTGGTCTGGTTCTTGTCTTGGGTGGGGGAGCACCACCCAACAAAGTTTCCTCATGTGATGGTCCTGATGTGCTGCATCTTTGACCATTAATCTTGGGTTTCTCGCCCCAATATTGATAATCTCCTTCCTGAGATGGGATTATCAATAATTGTGTTCTTTTGTTTTAATGTTGCAAGTTGTTCAAAGCTGTGAAAGTTAGTTGGTTAGGCTTACTTCAGGCTGGCTGGCGCCAGGGTATCCTGGACAGATTTATGACGTGGTTCTGGGCCCCTTTGTGGAATTTGGCTCTTTGGTTTCAACCAAATGTTCTGATCGAATCTTCCATTTGTCTGATTCGGTCTGATACCCTACACCCTTCTTACATTTTTCTTTTTCAGATCTACATGGAGTTTAACAGGATTGCTGGTAAGAACCTGAAAAAGGAATTTTATGAGTCCCTTGATCGACATAGTACATGTCTCTTGGACATTTTCAGAGCCAAAAAGGGAGTTGCTGGTCAGCTCTTGATGGACCTTCTGAAGCAAACAAAGGTTAGTTAGAAGTCACAATCATTTATTATAGATCTATTTAAAAGTAAATTGATATTAAACCATCACTTCATAGTTGATCTCTGAGTAAATGCACTTAACTATATAAATCAGGGGTGTCAAACTCAGTGCCTGGAGGGCCGGAGCCCTGCAAAGTTTTGTTCCAACCCTGTTCCAACAAGTACTAGGCAGTTTTCAATTATGCCTGAAGGACTTGGTTAGTTGGATCAGGTGTTTAATTAGGGTTGCATCTAAACTCTGCAGGGCTCCATTTCTCCAACAATTGAGTTTGATTTAAATACTATTATGAATTTAATAAAAGAAACAGTGTATTAATAGCAAGTGGTTGGATTTAATATAATTTACATTTTTTCTCCACACAAGTTGTCAGAGCCAACTGAGGTCCGAACTCTTGTTCTCCAAGGACTACCTCTTGTGTTTGGAGATGACTCCCCTGCTTTCTTCAAGACATGTTTGGTAAGTATTCCATGTAGAAAAAAAATTTCAAAAAGATATATATATAACACACACACACACTCTGTCACTCACCATATACATTTTAATCGGATGGGTTATTTCACCCAAAAATGAGAATTTTGTCATTGATTACTCACCCTCATCCGTATAACTTATGTTCCTCTTTGGAACAGACATGAAGATATTTTAACAATATTCAAGAGGGACAAAAGGTAAGAAAGACATTAAAGTACATATTTACATGTGGCTCCAGTGGTGTAACCTAAATTTTATAAAGCAACACGCATGCTTTGTTTCCACAAAACAAACTATTAAAAATACAAATCTGCAATGCGTGTACACGAGAGTATCACAGTGCATGTGTTTTGTGTTCATGCAAGATCTGAACTGTGAACAGGCCTTGAATAATATTATTTTGTAAATAAAGTGGTAAATTTTAATTTTTTTGCTCTAAACATTTGGGCTGCTTTATAAAATTGAGTTTAAACTACTGAAGTCACATGGGTTTTTTTAAATGATTTTTTTTTAATGTCTTCCCTATAATTCTGGACCTTGAAAATATTACATTGGATCTCTGGAGAAACAGAAAACTCTTGGATTTCATTAAAAATATCTTCATTTTTGTTTGAAATAGGGCTGCACGATTAATCGCACGATGTTGTGAGGCGCGCTTAGTCAATGAAGCCGGTACTTTGATTAGTAGTAAAATGCCATCACGTGCGTTCAGCTGGAGCGGCAAATAATACACAGAGCCGTACATCACTGACAAGCTACGCCAAATCGCGCTCATAATCGAATGCGATTTTATTTGCCGCTCCAGCTGAACGCACGTGATGGAGCTTTACTATTAATCAAAGTACCGGCTTCATTGACTAAGCGCGCCTCACAACATCGTGCGATTAATCGTGCAGCCCTAGTTTGAAATATGAACGAAGGTGTTAGGGGTGTGGAACGACATGAGGGTGAGTAATGACAGAATTTTCATTTTTGGGTGATTTGTCCCTAAGTTTAAGTTGCACTGTTTGAAATGTACATGAGCTTGCAACCATGAGAATTAACTTTAATTTGATAATGTTTATTTATCTTCACTAGATGTCCGATGATCGCAGCTCGAATCTTGACGTTCCAGTGGGGATTGTAATAGTTGAAGATGGGACTACTCTTCAGCCTCTCAACTCTCTGCATTTGCCTCTCTCCTAATTTGGGATAGTAATTGAGGGAAAAGTGGTGATGGACAATCTACGTGACCTTCCTGAATCAATGTGCCTTCTGTTTGGACTAATTTATGCGTTACACTTAAATTACCCAAAGTCACTGAAGTACACATTTGAATTTATTCAACGCATTCTCCTTTCCATGGGGCAGAAAGACCTGCAGCCTAAGATACAATCCTTGGCTAACCAGCTGTTCCATTAAAATGGATAAACAAGATCAGCACATGCATTTTCATAAAAGAAAAAAGAAAGAACACTTAAGATACAGCATGGGGGGGTCTCTTTCTGTTTTATGCTTTTCTTGTCAGCTGAGATTTAAAAAAAAAAAAAAAGACCTTTACATTGGAAATTAAAAACATTTTAATGTTAACAGTCAGTAAGACTTTTACCAGCAAAGTGGAAACTTGTCTTTTTTCCTTTTTCTCTAACCTTTTACTTGCAGAGAATGTAGTTTGTTCACATTCAATGACAGGACACTCAAATTTGTTGCACGATTCTGTGGAATGACAACAAACCTACCGTACAAAACACTGTGGTAGGTCCAGATTAATACCATGGTATTTGTAACACACAAGGAACTGGAAAATCTCAAACCAAAAATATGAGTTTACAGTTTTGTCTCTTCTAAAAATGTGACAAAATGTCTAGATAAAAATAAGCTTACCATTTGGTTGTTAATGTGTCTTTTAAAATGTTATAATAAATAATAGGTTTACATCTAAAAACAGTTTACCGTTAAAACAATAGCTTATGTTCATGTCTTTTAAAAATGTGAGTTTACTGTTAAAAATTTGCTATTTCGTTGTTTGTGCATCTTTTAAAAATGTGAGCTTGCACTGAAAAATACCTTTTCTGTTAAAAATGAGTTCAGGTTTTCTAAAAATGTGAGCTTATGATTTTGTTCATGTCTTAAAAATGACTGAATGTGATCTTACAGATGAAAATAGGAGTTTGCTGTTAAAATGAGCTCATGATTTTGTTGTTCATGTCTTTTAAAAATGTGGGCTTACTGTTATAAGCAATGAAATGTAAATGCAGTATAATCCTAATAAAGTGGTTGATTTGGGAAAAAAACAACTTGTTTTAATGATTTATAAATTATTTAATACAAGTAAAGAATATATAAGCTGAAAATTTGGGAAGTTTTGTCTATTAGCCCTTTTAAGTTATTTGTACTTAAACATTTAAGTTAATTCAATGAAGAGACCACATTTGGTTAACTCAATAAATCGAGTTGTCAATTTTCCATTACTCAAACGAACTGAGGGAATCACTTTCCTCAAATCATTTGAGTACTCTCAACTTATTAGGGTTTACAGTGTTGACTGTGGTCTCCTTACCATGACATGTTTGTCAGTTGAGTTCAGGTACAAAATCTCTTTGGAGTAGTATGGTTTGAATGTTAGTACATTTTTGCAAATTAATGTATTATTGAAAACTTTAGGTTAAGCTAAATATAAATCACTCAATGAGAAAATATGAATGAAAAGTGCAAATTTTAACTTTGTTTATAAAACAGTGAGTTTACATCATATGAAGAGGAAGCAACATCATCTGTGTAGAGAAAAATATCAGAAAAACACATCAAGGAGGAAGAGAAAGGAAAAGGGATTTTTTGGAGTAATAAACAAATGATGTGACGCTGAATGAGGGATGAGAGCAGATATAATAATCACATTAAAGCTGCAGACAGAAACATCAGACTCAGGACAGAAACACACAACCTCTAAAGTAAGAACAACTCACATCTTCATTCTTTAACTAGAATTAGACTTCTGACATGTTAATATTGTCTTAATCATTGTGTACGGTGCATTTATGTTTCTGTTGAGCTGGATTTTTAATTATCACTGAAATCATGTTTGACACCATAATTAATCTCTGAATATTTGAAATATCTGAGTTTATCTGTATTTTTCTTCTTCAGAAATGGACCAAACTCTATTTTTCATTCTTCTTCTCACTGGTGAGTGTGTTTGTGGTTTTATTTATGGTTTCTAATTCATTAGGTTTGATCCTGTTATGAAAAGCATTAAAGCAAAGTCTCTATTTCACAGCTCTCTGCTCCGTATCTGAATGTGTTCAGCGTCAGTATCACTTTATAAATGAGATCAAGTCCTGGACTGAAGCTCAGAGATACTGCAGAGAGAAATACACAGATCTGGCCACTGTTGACAACATGAACGACATGAACGAGCTGAACAAGAGTGTGAATAATGGAAGTGTTCAATATGTCTGGATTGGGCTGCAGAAGACGGGTTGTGATGAATGGCAGTGGTCTTAAGGTGAACCTGTGCTCTATCTGAACTGGGCTACTGGACAACCAGATGGCAATGCTAATTGTGCTATTATGTTAAACAGACAATTTCACGATTTGCCATGTAGTGCTAACCTAGCTTTCATCTGCAACAACAGTGAGTTCATTTATGCACCATATACCACATTTTAATGGAATACTAAACTGTATGAATATTTAATTTGATCATGACTTTTGAAGAGACTGTGGGTATTTGTTACACTTTCAGTGTATAAACAATTTCTGTATCAATATATTTGCCAGAAGAAAATACTTTATTTACTGAACACACTTTAATCTTCTGTTGTCCCTCAATTTCAGGGGTGCTCAACCCTGTTCCTGGAGATCCACCTTCCTGCAGAGTTCAGTTCCAACCCTGATCAAACACATCTGAACCAACTAATTAGGATCTGAAGGAGCACTTGATAATTACAGACAGGTGGTAGATTTCCAGGAACAGGCTTGGACACCCCTGCTCTACATGATCATTTGTCACAATAGAAAATCTTAACATTAATGAGCCTAAAAATCTTAGAGATCCAAATTGATCTTACATTAATAACACATATACAGCAGTGACTAGAGGTGTTTCAGCTTGATATTTTCAACCTTCAGTATCTCAGCACAAACATACAAGTGCTTTGTTTGGGATTCATGAATCTTTTTCTCATTTGTTTTTCTTAAAGCAAACACAGGACTCGTCCTTGGCAATTGGACGATGAATTGGACAGATGCTCAGAGTTACTGCAGACAGAATCACATTGATCTGGTCAGTGTGAGAAACCAGAATGAGAATCAACAGGTTGAGCAGTTCACTAGTGATAGAAATTTATCTCGATCAAGGATCTGGATCGGTCTGTTCAGAGTCAGAGACTCATGGCAGTGGTCAGATCAGAGTGACTCCTCATTCAGATACTGGAACACTGGTGAACCTATTGATGCTGGAGGTGTTAAAAACTGTGCAGCTGTCAATCAGAGCTTTCATGGACGATGGAATAACACCTCTTGTACCAACCAGTTTTCTTTTCTGTGTCATGAAGGTGAGTAGATCCTCACAAAACACAATCCATCATCACCTCCAGATCTCTTAAAGTTCATGCTACAAGTCTGACATGACAAATTCATCCAGTGTTTGTTCTACATGTTGTTTTTGATCAGTCTCTCTCTATTTTCTTCTTGTGGTTTGTTTCGTTTCCAGATAAACTGGTTCTGATCAAAGAGAATCTGACATGGTCTGAAACTCTGAGTTACTGCAGACAGAATCATGTGGATCTGGTCTCGGTTCATTCAGAAGAGATTCAGCGTGGTGTGATGAACGTGGTTAAACGGGCGTCTACTGCGGCGGTGTGGTTGGGTTTACACAACTACTGCAGCATGAACATGTGGCTCTGGGTGAGTGGAGAGATAGTGTGCTATCACAACTGGGCTCCAGGGAACGGAACGACACGGGAAAACTGCAGCCTCGAGAACAGAAAAGGAGCAGTTCAGTCTGGAGGAGATCAGCGCTGGATCAGCCTTCCTGAATCTCACAAACTCAACTTTATCTGCAGAAAGAAAGAGTGAGAAACATGCTAATGTGTTTACTTACATTAACAGTTTTCATAGGCTACTTCATTAGTTTTTTGATTACATTTAGGTTTGATTTGTTCTTTAGGAATTTCTGAGTGAATCTGATGTGGTTTGGTTACTGGGTTTTAAAAGTGGCCAGAAGTGTGTTTTATTTCTGTATAATGAAATGTGTGTCTTTTAAGAAACTCTTTGTATACAGAGGCCTCTTTCCGAAAGGAGGTAAAGTGAAAACTCTGTGTTAACGTTGAAATAAGGTTAGTTACACCAAAACACAGTGAGAGTGGGAATACACTTTTGACATATCTATCATATATCTCAAGCTGACTTAACTTCCTGTTCTGGTCTCTTCCTCTTCTCTTTTGTAATGTAACCTCCAGGGAGAGGTAAGTTACTTCTGATTTTCTGTTAATTATATTTAATGTTGATCTGAATTATAGCTTTTATATCAATATTGTCACTCAGATTCATGTGTATAATGTTACTTTCCTTACCTGTGTGAATATTTTGCTCATTTGCTCTGATTGATTTATATTTTTGCCTTCTACCTAAATATGTGCAAATGAGAGCCCGTGGTGATACGTGTACAACAATTATTTTAAAGAAATAAAAATAAAGGCAAACCCATCTAAGAGGCTACTTGTTTGTTTTGTCTAGTACAGTCCTGCACACACATCATGTCACGTAGGGTTCTCAAACTCAAAGTTTTTTGAAAACACTGCCCCTCTATGAAAATAATAAAAGCCTGTGAAAAGCTATGCTTATGGTTTACTTTTGTAACGCCACGCCAGCAGAGGGAGCCCTCACCCACTGACTGACTGTTGCTGCTCCCTCTGCTGCTTCACTGGTAACTTCCTGTTTGGTGGCAATATAAGGAGGCCATTTTCAAACAATTCGAAGTATTGTTTTGCTCTTGCGGACTCTACCAAGCGTTTCTCCTGTTTCATTGCCCTGTTTTGTTATTTTCCAAGGTTTTGTTTCCTGTCATAGTTTTACTTTGTTTTTGCCATTGTTTTGTTCTGTTTCTCTGCCATAATTCTGCCTAGTTTCATAGCCTTGTTTATTTGTTACTTTCGGACTGCTCAACTGGATTTTGACGTTCTGCCTGTTTACTGGATTACGCTTTTGTCTTGCCTACGTTTCACTGTTTGTTTGGAGATCGACCCTGCCTGTTTGACTACGCTGTGTTCAAATAAAGCCTGCAATTGGATTTTACACGCTTCCTACGAGTCCTGCCCGTTACAGAATACTTCGCCTCCCAAAAATCCAGCGGCTTTTGGAATCACAATCGCAGGTATGAACCAGGCAACTTCTCGTCTCCTCTTCCTTCGTCAAGGTAACCGAGCAATAGAGGAGTATGTAGAGGATTTTTGTGGACTGTGTTATTTAGTCAACTTTAATGACATTGCTCTGAAGGACTTTTTCCGCTATGGGTTAGATGAACCCCTTCGCTCAAGGTTACCTGGAGGTAAGATACACTGGACCCTCGAAGCTTATATTGACTATGCTTTGTTGCTTGCGGGATCATCATTTACTGTGGGGATCACGGATGAGGGACCCTGTGATCCTCCAGTATTCACTAAGCCTGCTCACGTCACACCTGCCAAGCCAAAGCCTGCTCACGTCACACCTACCAAGCCAAAGCCTGATCAAGTTATGTCTGGAATTATTCAAGTCATGTCAGAGCCCTATCATGCCATGCCTACCAAGCCAAAGTCTGCTCACGTCATGTCTACCAAATCACAGTTTGCTCACGCCACGCCTGCCGCTCCAGGGCCTGCTCACGCCACGCCTGCCGCTCCAGGGCCTGCTCACGCCACGCCTGCCGCTCCAGGGCCTGCTCACGCCACGCCTGCCGCCCCAGGGCCTGCTCACGCCACGCCTGCCGCCCCAGAGCCAGTCCACAAGATGGCCGCCATCCCCAAACCTGTTCACAAGATGGCTGCCATTCCAGAGCCAGTCCACAAGATGGCCGCCGTCCCTGAGCCAGTCCACAAGATGGCCACCATCCCAGAGCCAGTCCACAAGATGGCTGCCATCCCAGAGCCAGTCCACAAGATGGCTGCCATCCCAGAGCCAGTCCACAAGATGGCTGCCATCCCAGAGCCAGTCCACAAGATGGCCGCCATCCCAGAGCCAGTTCACAAGATGGCCGCCATCCCCAAACCTGTTCACAAGATGGCTGCCATTCCAGAGCCAGTCCACAAGATGGCCGCCTTCCCCAAGCCAGTTCACAAGATGGCCGCCATCCCAGAGCCACTCCATAAGATGGTCGCTGTCTCCAAGTCACGCCACATGATGACCCACGTGCTGGACTCACCCCTAATGGCAGTACGGACAGCTAAGATGGCGCTCCCTCTTGTTGCGGCAGCTACCCCTGATTCAAGTCAAGCTGCAGAGCCAAGTCAAGCTGCAGGTGCATCTTCAGAGTCAGGTCAAGTTGCAGCTGTGTCTCCTGTGTCAAGTCAACCTACAGCTGCTGCTCCAAAGTCCAAGGCTTCCAAGTCAAGTCCAGTTCCAGGGTCAAGTCCAGTTCCAGGGGCCGGCCAAGCTTCAGAGCCCGGTCAAGCTACAGAGCCCGGTCAAGCTACAGAGCCCGGTCAAGCAACAGAGTCAAGTCAAGCAACAGAGTCAAGTCAAGCAACAGAGTCAAGTCAAGCAACAGAGTCAAGTCAAGTAACAGAGTCAAGCAAGGACACAGCTGTTCTCCGTGAATCAAGCCAAGTTACAGCTGTTGTTCTCCACGAATCAAGCCAAGATACAGCTGTTCTCCATGAGTCAAGCCAAGATACAGCTGTGCCCCACGAGTCAAGCCCAGTCACAGCTGTGCCCCACGAGTCACGCCAAGTCACAGCTGTTCCCCACGAGTCAAGTCACGTTACAGCTGTTGTTCCTGAGTCAAGTCACATTACAGCTGTTGTCCCTGAGTCAAGCCATGTTGTCCCTGAGTCAAGCCATGTTGTCCCTGGGTCAAGCCATGTTGTCCCTGAGTCAAGCCATGTTGTTCCTGAGTCAGGTCACGTTGCAGCTGTGTTTCCCGAGTCAAGTCAAGTTTCCAAGTCAAGTCAAGTTGCAGCTGCGTTTCCTGAGTCAAGTCAAGTTTCCAAGTCAAGTTGCAGCTGCGTCCCCTGAGTCAAGTCAAGTTTCCAAGTCAAGTCAAGTTGCAGCTGCGTTTCCTGAGTCAAGTCAAGTTTCTGAGTCCAGTCAAGTTACAGCTATTGCTCCTGTGTCAAGTAAAGCTATAGCTGTAGCCCTCAAGTCAAGCAAAGTCACAGCCGTGGTTCCTGAGTCAAGCAAAGTCACAGTTGATCTTCATGAGCCAAGCCAAGTTACAGCAGATCTTCATGAGCCAAGTCAAGTTGCTGCTGTTATTCCTGAGCCAAGTCAAGCCACAGTTGACCTTCATGAACCAAGTCAAGCTACAGCTGACCTTTATGAGCCAAGTCAAGCCACAGCTGACCTTCATGAGCCAAGTCAAGCCACAGCTGACCTTCATGAGCCAAGTCAAGCCACAGCTGATCTCCCTGAGCCAAGTCAAATCACAGCTGACCTTCACGAGCCAGGTCAAGTCACCACTGTTCTTCACGAGTCAAGTCAAGCCACGGCAGACCTCCCTGAGTCAAGTCAAGAAATTGCGGCCCTGCCAGAACCTAACCAGGTCCCCTCTGACCTTCCCAAATCACTTTACATCTCAGCTGACCACCAAGAACATCATCACGTCTCAGCTGATCCCTTAGAGCCTCATCATGTATCTACTGACCCAAGCCACGCAGAGCCCACGCTCCCAAGCCACGCAGAGCCCACGCTCCCAAGCCACAAGTTCACAGTATCCACACCCTCAAGACCAACAGACATCCCACTATCTACTGTGCTGCCTGTAATGGCCGTTGCCATTTTCAGTGTGTGGGCTGCACACTGTGCTCCAGAGGTCTCGTCCGCCCATGAGTCTGCTCCAGAGGCCTTGCCTGACTGCGAGTCTGCCCCAGAGGCCTCATCTGACCCCAAGTCTGCTCCTGAGGCTTCGTCTGTCCATGAGTCTGCTCTAGAGGCCTCGTCTGTCCACAAGTCTGCCCCAGAGGCCTCATCTGACCACAAGTCTGCTCCTGAGGCTTTATCTGTCCACAAGTTCGCGCCTATACCTCCTGAGGTGTCAGCTCACGCTGTAGATCCTCCTAAGGAGGTGGCGCCCATTAATAAACTCACTGCCACGTCTGACCATGAATCCACGCCGATGCCTCCAAAGGTGTCAGCTTATGCTGTAGATCCTACAAAGGAGGCGGCGTCCACTCATGAACTCACTGCCATGTCTGACCATAAGTCTGCGCCAATGCCCCCGGAGGTGGTGGCTCCGGCTGCAGAACCTCCTATGGGGGCGGCGTCCTCCTATGAACCGTCTTCCTGTCATGTCACGGTCAAGAAGACCAAAAATGAACTCTCTGCCTGTCATACCATAGCCAAGGAAATTGTCAGTGAACACACTGCCCTGCTGTGGATGTCACTAGCTCCACTGTGGATATCTCTGCTCCTGTCTGCTCTGCCTGCCCCACCATGGCTTCCTACTCCGCAATTGCTCCACGGCCCAGGCCCTCCAGTGCTTCACGGTCTGCTACTGCTCCACGGCCCAGGTCCTCCAGTGTTTCACGGTCTGCCACTGCTCCACGGCCCTGGTCCTCCAAGGTTCCACTGTCTGCTATTGCTCCACGGCCCAGGACCTCCAGTGTTCCACGGTCTGCCACTGCTCCACAGCCCTGGTCCTCCAAGGTTCCACTGTCTGCCACAGCTCCACGGCCCAGGTCCTCCAAGGTTCCACTGTCTGCCACTGCTCCATGGTCCAGGTCCTCCAGTGCTTCACTGTCTGTCCCTGCTCCACGATCCAGGCCCAACTCCTCAACATGGACCTGGCCCTCCGTCCCACCCCCTGTTTTGCCTCTGTTCCCCCACCCTCCTGGACTGTTGTTGTTGTTTGAGCGCCAGGGGTCGCTCCTAGGGGGGGGATTCTGTAACGCCACGCCAGCAGAGGGAGCCCTCACCCACTGACTGACTGTTGCTGCTCCCTCTGCTGCTTCACTGGTAACTTCCTGTTTGGTGGCAATATAAGGAGGCCATTTTCAAACAATTCGAAGTATTGTTTTGCTCTTGCGGACTCTACCAAGCGTTTCTCCTGTTTCATTGCCCTGTTTTGTTATTTTCCAAGGTTTTGTTTCCTGTCATAGTTTTACTTTGTTTTTGCCATTGTTTGGTTCTGTTTCTCTGCCATAATTCTGCCTAGTTTCATAGCCTTGTTTATTTGTTACTTTCGGACTGCTCAACTGGATTTTGACGTTCTGCCTGTTTACTGGATTACGCTTTTGTCTTGCCTACGTTTCACTGTTTGTTTGGAGATCGACCCTGCCTGTTTGACTACGCTGTGTTCAAATAAAGCCTGCAATTGGATTTTACACGCTTCCTACGAGTCCTGCCCGTTACAACTTTGTTTTATACACCTTTTTTGTACAACATGTGGATTTATGTTACTTTCTGAAATGGTCACTGTTAATGCTTTATGTGAATACAAGTTCACATTTATTTTGCAACTGTATAAGCAATGTCGACTTTGTTTTAAAAAAAAAAAAAAAGGTACTGAACTCATTCATACTTTCATTTATTAATTCAAATTAATATATAAAACATATACACAGTGTTTTTTGTTCTCTCCATGCAAATATACTATTCTGACATCCGTACAGTAGGGTTTTTTTTCACTGTGCAGTTCAAGGGACTAGCCAGCATGATTGTTTCAAGAGAGCAAATTCCCCATCGCTTCATTTTCCTGGTTGCATTTGCATCAGTAGCAGGAACTCTGAAGCATCCAACAGCCACGTCTTTATGGGCAGCATCTACAAACGTCAACAACATTTGTTTTGTTTTTTTAATGTTCATGAAATAACTATTTTTTTAATATGTTGGCTAGCCTGTGTTTCGTATGTGTTTAGCCAATCAGCATACACTTAATGTCTGGTAGTTCCTACTCTGAAGTAGAAGCTAATTTAGTTTAGTTAATTTACTTAGAACTACAACCATTCCTAGTTTCTTGCAGTGTGATGTGCCAAAAAAAGCAAAGCTCGCTTTCTCGACGCCCCCATCTCCCAGGGCGGCCTATTCGGCGACAACGTCGAGGACTTTGTCCAGCAGTTCTCGGCGGTCCAGAAGCAGACCGAGGCGCTAAGGCATATCTTCCCCCGTCGAGACAGTGCACCTCGTCCGCGGGGCCTCAACCTCCGCCTGCCCGTCGCCAAGGGCGCCCCCCTGCGGCTCCTAAAACACCAGCTTCATCCCCTGCTGAGCCCAGACTGACAGCCCGACATTGAGCTGGCCGTGGGAGAGCGGCGCCAACCCAGAGGTGGAGGGGATTACTCTTTGGGGGACGACAACATCTACGTCCCCACTCCCGGTGGAGGGCCGGGAGCCGCTGTGCGCGATTTCACAGAAAGAGTCAATTTCCTCACCTCTGGGGTTCCGACCCCGAGTTCCCTTCTTGAGTGACGCCTTGCCTCCTCGGATCCGGACTCGGAGATCGATATCGCCAGCGTGGGAACCAGGGAAGAAGTCAGAATTTTCTCCAGGACGTTCTTCCTTCTAGGATCAGTCCCCTTCCCCTTTCCCCCCCAGGCTGCATCACCGCGGTCACGTCGGTCAACGCTCCTTTGATTCCCCTGGCGACCAGGCTGGGAGCTTGGCTTCAGCTTCCCAGCCCCTCGCAGTGGTTGATTCGGACGGTACGTCTCGGCTATGCAATTCAGTTCGCCAGGCGTCCGCCCAGGTACAGAGGCATCCTATTCACTTCTGTCCACTCGGACACACATGCCGCTGTCCTGCATGCGGAGGTTGCAGTCCTACTGGCGAAGGATGCAATCGAGCCTGTCCCTCCAGCCGAGATGAAGTCAGGGTTTTACAGTGCCTTCTTCATCGTGCCCAAAAAGAGCGATGGGCTAAGACCCATCCTGGATCTTCAAGCTCTGAATCGGTCCCTTCTCAGGCTGCCGTTCAAAATGCTCACAACAAAGCGCATGCTAACATGCATCCGCCACCAGGATTGGTTTGCAGCCATCGACCTGAAGGACACGTACTTTCACGTCTCGATTCTACCTCGACACAGACCCTTCCTACGGTTTGCTTTCGAGGGTTGAGCGTATCAGTAAAAAGTGCTTCCATTTGGCCTGTCCCTCTCTCCCCTTGTCTTTACGAAAGTCACGGAAGCTGCCTTATCCCCCCTCTGGCGGATGGGCATTCGCATTCTTAACTATCTTGACGACTGGCTTCTCATAGCTCACTCGCGAGATGTGGTGTGCGAACACAGGGACCTGGTGCTCTGGCAACTCAGCCATCTGGGCCTTCAGGTCAACCGGGAGAAGAGCAAACTCTCCCCAGTGCAGAGGATCTCTTTTCTCGGTGTGGAGATGGACTCGGTCAACATGACAGCCCGCCTCACCAACGAGCAATTGCCTAGAGTTGTTGGCTGTGCTACTTGCGCTGCGGCGCTTCCGACCGATGTTGCGCCACAAGCGCGTGCTTGTTCGCACCGACAGCACTGCGACCGTAGCCTATATCAACCACCAAGGTGGTCTTCGCCCCCGTCGCATGTCACAACTCGCCCGCCATCTGCTCCTGTGGAGTCAGACGTGGCTGAAATCGCTACGTGCCATTCACATTCCAGGAGAACTCAACTGTGCAGCCGACCAGCTCTCACGGCAGTCCACCCATCCTGGAGAATGGCGACTCCACCCCCAGGTAGTCCAGCTGATTTGGAGCCATTTCGGCGAAGCCCAGATAGATCTGTTTGCCTCCCCCGAATCCTCCCACTGCCAGCTGTTTTACTCCCTCAGCGAGGCTCTCCTCGGCAGGGATGCGCTGGCACACAGCTGGCCTCCGGGGCCCAAGTACACCTTTCCCCCAGTGAGCCTCCTTGCAGACACTGTGCAAGATCAGGGAGATCTGCTGGTTGTGCCATACTGGCCCACCCGGACCTGGTTTCCAGACCTCATTTCCCTTGCGGCAGCCCCTCCCTGGAAGATCCCCTTGAGGACAGACCTTCTTTCTCAGGAGATGGGCACAATTTGGCACCCGCGTCAGACCTCTCCGGCCTTTCACAGGCCGTGATAGATACTATCACTTAGTCTAGAGCTCCCTCTACAAGGCAGGCCTATGCACTGAGATGGGGTCTGTTCGTTGACTGGTGCTCCTCTCACGGAGAGGACCCACAGAGATGTCCGATTGCAGTAGTGCTTTCCTTCCTGCAGGAGAAGTTGGAGCGCAGGCTGTCCCCTTCGACTCTCAAAGTGTACGTTGCTGCCATCGCAGCGTATCACGATGCAGTGGATGGAGGATCCCTTGGTAAGCACCAACTCATCGTGAGGTTCCTTAGAGGTGCGAGAAGGGTTAATCCCCCCAGACCGCACCTCGTACCCTATTGGGATCTCGCCGTCACCCTCCAGGGTCTGCGGGAGGCCCCATTTGAGCCACTCGCGTCAGTAGAGCTAAAACATCTGTCTCTTAAGACAGCGCTAGAGCCTCCATCAAGAGGGTAGGGGACCTACAAGCCTTCTCTGTCGACGAAGCGTGCCTGGAATTTGGGCCCAGTGATTCTCACGGTCATCCTGAGACCCCGGCCCGGTTATGTGCCCAAGGTTCCCACCACGCCTTTCCGCAACCAGGTGGTGAACCTGCAACCCTCTGCGCTGCTGTGTCCAGTCCGCGCCCTACATATATATGTGGACCGCACTCGGCACTTCAGACGCACCGAGCTGCTGTCTGCTTTGGAGGTCAGCAGAAAGGGAATGCTGTCTCCAAACTGAGGTTGGCCAATTGGGTGGTAGATTCCATCTCCCTGTCATATCAAAACCAGGGAGAGCCATGCCCCTTAGGTGTTCGTGCCCACTCCACAAGGAGTGTTGCCTCATCCTATGCGTTGGTTCATGGCGCTTCACTAGCAGATATCTGTAGAGCTGCTGGCTGGGCGACACCTAATACCTTCGCTAGGTTCTACAACCTTCGCGTTGAGACCGTGTCCTCCCGTGTCTTAACATAGACATCAGGTAAGGTATATCCGTCTGCTGACACGTCCGCCTGTCAGCACGTGGGTCTGTGCGTAACGCGGCGTCAGGGTCATGGCCTGTTCCATGGGTCAGTTCCCATATGTAACGTCGTAGTGAAACGACTGAAGGGGAACGTCTAGGTTACGTACGTAACCCTCGTTCCCTGAAGGAGGGAACGGAGACATTACATCCCCTGCCACGACCCTACGTCGCGCTGACGCCAGGTTGCGACTCAGCTCCTCAGCGAAAACCTGAATGAGTGGTTGCACGCCGCCATCTTATATACCCGTATGTACGGGGGAGTGGCTCTGCATGCAAATAGCACTCGCCAATGTTCATTGGCCTTTTGAATAAGGCTCAGAGATGATTGGTCTTTTAGGCGAGTTCCCATATGTAACGTCTCCGTTCCCTCCTTCAGGGAACGAGGGTTACATACGTAACCTAGACGGTATTCTGCTAATAGTTCTGTCATGACAACTCATGTCAACGTTATTGTGTTTGGTCTTGGATTTGCTAAGCCGCTGCTGCAGCAGAGCAGGTACCGAGACTTGCTATTCCCTATACATCTGCTAAAGAAAACCTTAAGCCTCTTAAAAGTATTTTCCGTACTCCTAACAATTCTGGACCTTAAAGGGGTCATCGGATGCCCATTTTCCACAAGTTGATATGATTCTTTAGGGTCTTAATGAAAAGTCTATAATACACTTTGGTTAAAAATTCTCAATGGCTGTGTAAAACAACACCCTTTTTACCTTGTCAAAATCAGCTCTGCAAAAATCATCCCATTCTGGTCGAGGCTGCTTTAAAAGCAAATGAGC